>NC_048573.1:43718008-43815508 GCF_013265735.2 Oncorhynchus mykiss
GAGAAGTGTATTGGAGGAGGAAGAGGTTGAGGGGGATTAAGAGGGAGAGGAGGATGTGCATGCTAGGAGATGGAGAAGTGTATTGGAGGAGGAAGAGGTTGAGGGGGATTAAGAGGGAGAGGAGGATGTGCATGCTAGGAGATGGAGAAGTGTATTGGAGGAGGAAGAGGGAGAGGAGGATGTGCATGCTAGGAGATGGAGAAGTGTATTGGAGGATTAAGAGGGAGAGGAGGATGTGCATGCTAGGAGATGGAGAAGTGTATTGGAGGAGGAAGAGGGAGAGGAGGATGTGCATGCTAGGAGATGGAGAAGTGTATTGGAGGATTAAGAGGGAGAGGAGGATGTGCATGCTAGGAGATGGACGAGTGAAGAGGAAGAAGAAGACAGACGGAACTCTATACAGTCAGCCAGTCCAGTGGACCATATGTGCAGGTCCAGACAAGCTTGTGGGGAACGAGTGATAATTGCCATACTGTCATCCCTGTGGACATGCTCTGGCTTGCCTATCGCAAAGTCAGTTAACTGTCCAAATACGTTAACACACTGCAGTCCTCCTCGACTATATCCCACATCCCATTAATCATAGATGAGCATCAACAACACTTTCCCGAATCCCTCTCTACGCACATGGCAAAGAAAGAAATGAGTCTCTTGGATAAGAAGTGGAAATTCTATAGCGTTCTATGTGAATTCCCCCAAGGTGATTTGATGAGCTTTAATTGCTGTTTGGGAGCATTTGGGAGATGTAGAAGTATATAATCATCTTTTGTTTCACCAAAATCCACCCAAAGAAATCCTGTCAGAAGTCACTGACCATCAAATCAAGCTTTATCAAGCTTTATCAAGCACATTTAATAAATGGAATGTGACGCAATGTGCTTTACAGGAAAAAACAAATAAACGAGGAAAATACAATGTGCTTTACAGGAAAAAACAAATAAACGATGAAAATACAATGTGCTTTACAGGAAAAAAACAAAAACGATAAATACAATGTGCTTTACAGGAAAAAACAAATAAACGATGAAAATACAATGTGCTTTACAGGAAATAAACAAACGATGAAAATACAATGTGCTTTACAGGAAAAAAACAAATAAACGATGAAAATATAATGTGCTTTACAGGAAAAAAACAAATGATGAAAATACAATGTGCTTTACAGGAAATAAAAAATAAATGATGAATACAATGTGCTTTACAGGAAAAAACAAAAATGATAAATACAATGTGCTTTACAGGAAAAAACAAATAAACAATGAAAATATAAGCTGAAATATTTACTACACTATAAACATAACAAACTAAATGACACAAACTGAACAACTAAAAAGCACCCGAAGGAAAAGCAAAGTTAAAAAGATGTTTTAAGATCTCTTTTAAATATGCCCACAGTTTCGGCCCCCACAGGTTCTCTGGCAGGCTATTCCAGAGGCTGGGGCCATAGTAACTAAAGGCTGTCTCTCCATGCCTCTTGGTTCTAGGCTTTGGGATAGTTAAAAGGCCAGTGCCAGAGGACCTGAGGGACCTACTGGGTACATAACTTAAAAGCATGTCTGACATGTATTGGGGTGCACAATCATGGATTGATTTAAAAACCTATATTTAATAACCAAATTAATTCTATAACTCACACGCATAGAGCTTAAAACAGGTGTATTGTGTGCTCTCCGTCTGGTCTTGGTCAATTCCCGTGCTGCAGCATTCTGTATGTGTTGCACTTGACCAATAGCTTTTTTGGGTAGACCAGATGGGAGAGCATAAAATTAAAGTAGTCAAGCCTGCTTGTAATAAAAGCATGGATGAGTCTCTCTGTATCAGCCTGAGAGAGAGACGGACACACCTTGGCAATGTTACTCAGGTGGTAAAAAGCTATTTTGGTCACATTCCTAATGTGTGATTTTAAAATTTTGTTCAGAATCTAAACTAACACCTATGTTTTTTACCTGGTGTTTTATCTTTATTACCCGTGAATTAAAATGTGCGGCTAGATACTCTCTCTGTGCTTTGGCTCCAACAATTAGCTGGAGGAAGTTGTGAGTCTTCCAAGTATTTAAATCACTAATACAGTCTAATAATTTATCTGTGGAGCTAAAATCCTCTGGTGACCCAGAAAAGTAAAGTTGTGTATCGTTTGCGTAGCAGTGAAAATCAATGCTGTGCTTTCTGATAATGCAGACTGGGGGTAACATATATATATATATATATATAAACTGAACAGCGGGTCTATTTTGAAGTGGTTGTTGCTTTGGGAATAATGAGCTACTGTTGCACTTGCAAACATCTCCAAATGTGGATCAAATGAATTGAGAATATTGTTCACTAAGAATAACTACAGGCCTACCTATACAAGCACAGAACAATCTAAATGCATATCTGCAGTCTAAAAAGACGCGTTGTTTATGTACCTATTAGTTATCATTATTACTGGAAGTGTATTGATGTTGCTCATGGCTCCACAGCTCCGGGTAAAAGTTGCCTTTTTAAGCACAATCTGTTCAAGATTTCACAAATTGATGTTAGATGGTTCCTCACCCTGAAAGTAGTCCATGTGCCAGGAGAAACTGTAATCGATGGTTTGATTTTCACAGCCACAAACCTCAGCTAACTTTAGCTACCGGTAGCTAAAAATCAATGGAAGTGAATAGGGAATGTTTGCATATTGTTTTTGTTTTGTTTTTTACAGCCAAATCACCTTTAATTAAGTAACTAAATATGAAGTTGATTTTGTTGATTTGACCAGGAAATGTTGACAATTGCACACACGCCCCATTTACTTTCATTGATTGCTAGCTAGTTGTGGCTAAAGTTGGCTGGGAAAGGTGTGTAAGGGTAATGACTTGTCAGCAGATAGTCTAGCATCTCCACTACAATATTTAATCCATGCTTGAAATCTATATGATAAACTCTGTACACTTGATATACACAAACAGAAATATATAAACATCTACTGCTGATCCCTTGTTTCATGAGCTGAATTTTAAAATCCCATATAATTTCTCTACGCACAAAAAGCTTATTTCACTAAAATGTTGTGCACAAATTTCTTTACATCCCTGTTAGTGAGCATTCTACTTTTCCAATATAATCCATCCACCTGACAGGTGTGGCATATCAAGAAGTTGATTAAACAGCATGATCAATACACAGGTGCACCTTGTGCTGGGGGCAATAAAAGGCCACTTTTAAAATGTGCAGTTTTGTCACACAAGTTTTGAGGGAGTGTGCAATTGGCATGTTGACTGCAGGAATGTCAACCAGAGCTGTAATGTTCATTTCTCTACCATAAACTGCCTCCAATGATGACTGACTTCCTTATAAGAACTGTAACTCAAAATTGTTGCATGTTGCGTTTTATATTTTTGTCCAGTATAATGTTGTATCGTATCATGTATTAATGTAAAGAGTTTGAGTTTGATATAACGCACAAAAAGTGACAACACCTTTACCTATTGATATGCTTCATGTACAGATTACTATTTTGATTGATACATATCAAAACAGGAGCTACCTGCTCCAAAGCCTGATGCAGAGTGTCTATGGAAATGTGTGTGAGTAAAAGAGTGCGAGGATGTAACACCAGAAAAGGTGGCTAATTGATTCCAATTCTATGTGTGTTTACGTGTGTGAATGTGTGTTCGATTATCCTCATTATCAAGTGTGTGTGCGTGTTACCAAGCTGTGGCAACACACACATGCAGACAGGCAGTGGTGTGGATGGGGTAGACTTAGCGAAAGGATGTGCGGTCGGTGTCTGACTCTATGGGCATGTTCGGGCCTGCGTCCTGACTGTGAGAGGCTAATAGCTGGGAAGAGCAGCTCCTGACACGCTGGGATGCAGAGCATGCTCCGGCCTGTCCCTTCCTCATCCCAATCCACACCCAGCCGAGTGGCGGAGCATTGTCGGAGCGTTGTCGGAGCATCGGGAGCGCCGATGGGTCGTTATTGGAAAAGGGCTGAGGCGTTAGATGTCATTTTCATCCCATCATGACACTTCTTGCTCTGAGAGCTCCAGGAATGTTTGAAGTTTTGGAGGCAAAGGGCTCATTTGAAGGATGGATGGTGCATGCTTGGGAGCAATTATCCCTAATACAGAATAATGTGTTGTTTACCAGACAGACACCCAAGACACCCATAACAGCAGCTATGAGATCACTTGTAAATAGAGTGGCTTAAAGTAATCTTGGGTAGATTCGTTCAGTGTGAATAATCATGATGGGGGTTTTTATGAAACACAAGGTATTCTTTGTGTTGTGTTGTGCCTTCTATTCTATTCCACCTACAGTAACCAAAGCAGGTGTCAACTACCTCAACTAGCCAATACTGCAGTCTAAAACTGATGACTGCTGTCAGTCAAGTAGTTAGTGTATTCAATTCAATGTTCATTCCCAAGGACAGATTGTTGCTGGGCTGTAAATGGCAACAACATGGTAACTATAGCCTACAATACATAAGACCGTACAGACTCTCCACACAGACACAACAGCACTCCAAATCCTCATCAGTCCAGGTAAAAGGGAACATTTTAAAGTTAAAAAGTGTCATTGAAAAGGTCCTATTGGCAAGGGCAACTCATTGGAGTGGCAATGTCACCTTTTTAATACATTTTTTTAACACATAACGAGCTGCTTGCAAACACAAACCAAGTCTGTCTGAACAGCAGCCATAGTATTTAAGGAGTTAATCTCTCCAAAGCCCAGTGCCTCCTACAGTAGCTGAGAGGTAACGGCCAAAACCAGGAGGTGAAGTCAATATGCCCCTATGCCATTCCCCATAGCCTGGGCCCCCACAAGCCTGCAACCACCCAGCCTCTTCTCCTACCTTAACCCTTTCAAGTCCACCACACAGTGTCTCAACTCCCCACAGACACTGATCCCCAAGCCGATTCATGTTCAAGCACGGGCCCGACGCAGGATTAAAGGTGTTACGCACTCTCCTGCCATTTTGGGAATCCCCCTGCATTAGAAGCAACTCTTTCATTCCTATCGGCTTGACGGTAAGCTATTTTCTTTTCAGAAACTCACGCTTGACATGTTACTAGTAGCCCAAAAAAGCATTTGCGATGCAAATGGTCCACGAATGGACTTGACAAACATTGTTATGTTCTGTCTTGGGGGTTTCGTTGATTTGTTGTCCTACTCGAGTACAAATGCTCCTTTTGTTTAGTGCTTTGGGTAGGAGTTGCCTGTGGGCACAGATCTAGGATCAGTTTACTGTCTCCCAAATCCAAACCATAACCATTAGAGGAGAGAAAATGCTAAACTGACCTTGGTGCTTAGTATAGAGATATAATCCTGAATCCATAAATATCTAATTTACATAAGTATACACACCTCTGAGTCAATACTTTGTAGAAGCACCTTTGGCAGCGATTATAGCTGTGAGTCTTTCTGGGTAAGTCTCTAAGAGCTTTCCACATCTGGATTGTGCAACATTTTCCCATTTACTCTTTTCAGAATTCTTCAAGCTCTGTCAAATTGGTTGTTGATCATTGCTAGACAACCATTTTCAGGTCTTGCCATAGATTTTCAAGTAGATTTAAGTCAAAACTGTAACTCGGCCACTCAGGAACTTTCATCGTCTTCTTGGTAAGCGACTCCAGTGTTGATTTGTTCATGAGTTGTAGGTTATTGTCCTGCTGAAAGGTGAATTCATCTCCCAGTGTCTGGTGGAAAGCTCCATTCCTTTATTTTTTTATCCTGAAATATTACGCAGTCCTTAACGATTACTAGAATACCCATAACATGATTTTGCCACCACTAGACTTGAAAATATGGAGAGTGGTACTCAGTAATGTGTTGTATTGGATTTGCCCCAAATAATTTTGTGCAGTATTACTTTAGTGCCTTGTTGCTAACAGGATGCATGTTTTGTAATATTTTTATTCTGTACAGGCTTCCTTCTTTTCACTCTGTCATTTAGGTTAGTATTGTGGAGTAACTACAATGTTGTTGATCCATCCTCAGTTTTTAATGAACCTAATGACAGAGTGAATGATAAATGATTAACACCTGTTAATGTTTTAAAGTCACCATTGGCCTCATGGTGAAACCCCTGAGTGGTTTCCTTCCTCTCCGGCAACTGAGTTAGGAAGGACCTCTGTATCTTTGTCGTGACTGGGTGTATTGATACACCATCCAAAGTGTAATTAATAACTTCACCGTGCTCAAAGGGATATTCAATGTCTGCTTTTTTACCCGTCTACCAATAGGAGCCCTTCTTTGCGAGGCATTGGAAAACCTCCCTGGTTTTTGTGGTTGAATCTGTGTTTAAATGTACTGCTCGACTGAGGGACCTTACAGATAATTGTATGTGGGGTACAGAGATGAGGTAGTCATTCAAAAATAATGTTAAACACTATTATTGCAGACGGTCGAGACAACTTATTATGTGATTTGTTAAGCACATTTTTACTCCTGAACGTATTGAGGCTTGCCATAACAAAGGAGTTACTTATTGACTCAAGACATTTCAGATTTTCACTTTTTATTAATTTAGAACATTTTTAGAAAAATATTATTCCATTTTGACATTATGGGGTATGTGTGTAAGCCAGTGACAAAAAAATCTAAATGTTTTATTCATTTAAAATTCAGGATGTAACACATAAAAATGTGGAAAAGTTCAAGGGGTGTGACTGCTTTTTGAAGGCACTGTATATTTACGTGAATCCAAACATCTATTCTTCATTTGTCTGTCTAGAACAAATTGAGAACAACACTTTTTTTTTTGTAACATTCATATTTCAGTTGGATACCATTCATATTCTAATTCCATATTTTATAATAGGGGACCAATTATAACAATCATCCCAGACTTTTACAAATCCACTTTTTCTGCGAGGTCATCTTCTTTCCCCTAAGCATTTGCTATACAAAATGATGAATTAATGTAATGACAGGGTATATTTTCACACCGAGATACTTAACATTGTTCTCCCACTCTGTCTAACTACTGCGTTCAGGTAACAATACTGCTTTAATTGTTCCGTCAGGCAGACACGAAAGGCAAGGCAGTTTAGTGCAGGGTGTAAGGACTCTCCCTGTGCTACCTTAAAGGCCCACTCTGTGATATTTACAGTCATTTTTTTTGTATGTATATCAAAGGGACAATCTGTGATTTGTACATCAATTTTTGTACTTTTAAATAATGAAATGTATACCCATTGATTCTTGAAGAATATAACTTACCAATGCGTCACGAACTTACTTCAACTGTTATACCCCATCAGAACCCCCAAATATAAGCTTGTTTTACTCCATTGTTTGTAGACAATATAATTGTGAACAAACACTGTATAGCCTCAAAACATGGTTAAAACTATAATTTTGATATCACGGATGGTCAGTCCTTACATCCATAGATCTGTCTATGAATTTGAGAATGGTTACACAGCAGTCCTTCAGCTGTACCAAAACAGTGGTGGGTAAACTCTTTGTTATTGTTTGAACTGCAGATTGCCCCTTTAATTATATAAACGCATTGATTCTTGAAGAATAGGAATTTGAGAGTAGATGGTTTACATTTCTCCAGCCCCATCGCTCAGCTTAATAGCAAATCAAGTGGAGGGGCAACCATTTTGTGATTTTTCAAATAAAGCAGTGGGCCTGTAAGGAGTGTATTACTCAGTGTGTATCACCCTGTGTGTGCGCTGCTCAGTCAAGTCGTTTTCTGTCTCTACTTGAATATCGCCCGACCTCAGTCCTCAGGTAGAAGTGTTTCGGATTTGTAACAACATAGTTAATCTGTTCTCATTCAACATAAGGTGATGGATTCCAACTATCAATCATACAAACTATAGAATATAAGAAACCAAACACTAACACCAATTCTGCAATTACAGTAGGCTCCTCTACTAAAATCTGTCAAAGGAAGGGCCCATAGATTATCCTGATGTAAAAAACGTTGGCCCCTGTAAATTGTCTAGTTCCAACAACGGAGCTGGTGTTTTCCGAGTGTGTCCTCAGTCGCCATGAGACAGGTAAGGGGAAAAGCTTGTGTCAAAGAACAGTTGACAGACACATTGGAGAGGAAGCCTATGTGTGGGGACAGAGTGGAGCCCCGGAGCGACGCGGGTGACAGCCAAGAGAATGGCTGAAGAAAGACGTAACTCGGTGGTGGGTCAGAAGGCAGCGCCTCAGTGGCCGGGGGATCCTTTTACAGATCCTTACTGCCATCGAGCCCTGAATAAAGTCCCCCACGCTTGAGTACGCTTGACAGACACAGCCCAAAAGCCCCCACAGGCAAGGAAACACAGGTTCACGTTTCAAACAGAGGTCAACTCTGTAACAATCCGGGGCGACACCTTTCGGGAGACAACACTTTTTTTTTCAGCTCAGACAAATCACATCGCAGCAGCTCCCGTTTCAAGTTTTTTTAGATACATTCCTAGACTGTCGATTTAGTTTGGATTGGGTGTATGTCAAACACATACATGTCATTATAATTCTTCAGGTGAAACAAATGTGAATATTTATATGTTCCCAGGATTCCCAGGTATTCCCTTAATATTAATGGAGAAAGTGACTTTCTTTAACGGGAATCCTATCTTGCAACAGATAGCACAAAAGAGGTAAAAACAAACAAACCAGGATTGACTTTTAAACTAAAGAGGTGAACTAACATTCTTAATCAGTTACTACAGTATATTGAAAATCATTAAACATGTACAACCATTCATTGTTGTTCAGAGCTGTATTTGTCAGGCGCTACAAAGTAATTGTCCCCCCCGACAAAAATCTCTTCCCCTCTGCACGCCCACTTTGTTTGACACATGTGTTGCATGCACCTAAATGGCAGCATTTTGGATTGAGTCGTATGTACTGAACCTTTTAGTCATGCTTGTGGTATGGTATCAATAACAGATCAGTTCTGGGATGTAACAACAGAACTAACGCTCAATCACTTGAAAAACAGATCACTGTCTTATACTGATACTAGAATAGTTTGGTCAGTGTCTGCTCTTTGAACTCATGAAGAGTCAAACACACAGATTCCCGCAAATCAGTCTCCTGTCACAGGAGTGGTTGCAGCCATAGACATAAATATATCCTTGGTTGCAGCCAAAAACCCATCTCATCAAGAGAACTTCACTGATCTAATGCAGCAATGTCAGTCCGTTCTCAGGGAAAGTAGCACCTTAGCCAGCACCTTTAGTTTGTGACTTTTACATGACCTTTTAGTCTAGGGAAGACCGAGACACCGAAACAGACAATAAAATGAAAAACTAGGGAGAGCAGAATAAAGAGAGAGAAAGAGACAGTCAGACAGAGACAAAACAACCCCTCGCCGTCCCGTTTGCGTGCGCATGTATGTCTGCCGTGTGTGTACGTCGACATGATCTGAAACTCACCGTCCAGGTGGCGGACTTGGCAGTACTGGACTGCTGGAAGGTGACCTCGAAGCAGTGGGGTCCAGGGTAGTCGGTGTTTGACGGGATAGCTGGCGCCGGCGACAGGCCGTCAAATGTGCTGTTGGGCTGCGAGTAGGGGGACGGCGTCGGCACTGCAGACGTGTTCTCCCCCGAGCTGTAGGGGCTGGTGGACGCCGCTCGCTGGCTCCCCAGGTTCGCCTCCATGCTGCTGCTCAACAGGTTGTACTGGGACTGCACAGAGGGAAGGAGGGCGGGAGGGAAAGGAAGAGGGAGGGAGGAGGAAATTGTTAAGGAAAAGGTAAGGCCCAACCTGGAGAGACATACAGGGATTTTTGGGCTCATCGGGGGGTTCAGGTTACAACACTCAAAGGAAGGGTTTTTGGAGGGGTAGGGAGGGATAGGAATTGTTGAGGTGTGTGTAAAACAAGGAAAATTCAAACAAGTGGGGACCTTTCGCCAGTCCCCACAAGGAAAAAGGCTATTTTAGGCTTAGGGGTTAGGTTCAGGGTTAGAAGTTAGAGAAAATTGGATTTTGAATTGGAATTTTTTGTTTGGTCCCCACAAGGATAGTAAAACAAATGTGTGTGTAGACCCCCACCCTGTATCCCCCCCCAGGGGGGGCTGGGTGAGGTTGTAAAACATCAATGTAATCTGTGATCTGCCTAATTGCCTGCCAGTGCCATCTCCATGGGGAAATGTGTAACTCTGTGGTGAGAAACTTCAGATCACTAGCCAAACTACCTGCACATGGAGGGAAAAGCTTGAAGAAAACAATCTTCTAATACTCAATTTACAGACAACCTCAAAATCATCAATAATCAGAGAGGGAAAGCCTCTGGCCATAATAAAGTCTATACAAAGTCGCCAACTCGTGCAGTAACTACTGTACTTGATTGAAGATTAGCACACAACTGATAATTATCAGTCATCAATATAAGCAATATCATTTTGCAATGGAGTGTGGAATACTGTGGAGAAATACATTTAAAAAAATAAAATAAAATGTCTTTCCCCACCTGATCTCCCTTCACAACCCCTGGACAATCAAAACACTACTACTGCAATGAACTGGGCAAAACACAGGTATACAAGACAAGGTTGAACACACAGACATAAAATCAAACACCAAGAGTTACCTTCTTTTTCACGTAGTACATCCTTCCAACCGGCTGTATTCACTTTCACAACACAAACTCCTAAGTCAGAAGTTTCAGAGCAAAATAAAGCAAGAAGAAAAAGGAAGCATAGCCTATAGGATCGGTAGAGGGGTGTGCATCGATGGACACAACTCTCTCCCAAACACAGCAGCACCCCTTCTCAAAGACCCTCAAAGACCCTTTAATGGCAAAGGTTAGGGAAAAAAACCCACTGACAGAGAGAACGACAGGGGATGAACTGAGAGAGAGAGAAAGAAAGAGGGAGAGAGACCCAAAAAATTGCGCCAGTCTTCTAATTACAGCATGCCTGGACTCAGACGACAACATCAGCGCAAGTATGCACACGCTGGAGAATGCATAGTGAAGACCCGCACAGCTAGGATAAACATTGTCTGTCTGACATTTGTCCCAGAGAGAAAGAGAGACAGAGGGGAATGAGGAAAACACTAAAAAAGTATAGGAGTCGGGCTCAAAGGTCACAGGAGGGGAGATAGTGGTGCGCCCATATAAGGACAGTGCATAGGATTGTCTGTGGGGCAGGCGGCCCATGTCATATCAATACTGAGGTGAATTCACACATTTTGACTGGGGTTTGTTGTTGTCAAGCAGCGGGTTGTGGTTCCCTAAGTGTTTAAAACAATGATGACTCACCGAAAGTAATTTTGATTACAGGAAAAACCAAACAGTAGGCCTATTTCTAGCCAGAACCTAGGCGTTCACCACTGGATCATGACCCATGCACCATTTGAGGAACTTACACCAGACACTACACTCTCAGAAAAAAAGGGTTCCAATAGGGTTCTTCGCCTGTCTCCATAGGAGAACCCTTTTTGGTTTCAGGTAGAACCCTTTTGGGTTCCGTCTGTGGAAAGGGTTCTACATGGAACCCAAAGGGATGAACTAACATTCTTAATCAGGAACCAAAAATTGTTATTTTCCTTTGGGGACAGCCGAAGAACCCTTTTAGGTTATAGAGAGCCCTTTTTCCCCCTAAGAGTGTACCTGACATGCAACTATAAAGACCCATTCCTGATTAAACCAGGCTTGGGCTGGATGTATAGTTCAAGGCTAGCTCTGAACATTGGTAAAAGCCAGTGGTTTCCTATTACAGCCTGTATGAATGAATGCCTATAAATGCATTCAGAATTTGTAGTACACAAAGACGGTTCATAGAAAGTGTTCTTAATATTTTTTTTTACTGTTAATACTACGCAACATGTATCTATTTGAGAGACCTTGGTTCGTAAAGGGAGTTTCCACTATAGTGAGACAAGTCCAGCTGTTGTTGTCATCTCTAGAAAACATTTTAGACAAGTTCATCTGAGGAACATACTGTAGTCACAGAGGTAACCACACACACACACACACACACACACACACACACACACACAGGTGTGCTATGTCATAATGTCTCAGCTTGATCTATAACAAGTTGAAACAGAGCAAAAGCCGCCAGTGTGTGTGTGTGTGTGTGTGTGTGTGTGTGTGTTAGAATAGTGCACTCCCGGTGACCTACTGTTTGCGTCCTGAACTAATCACAGCATCTAAAAACGTTCCATCTATCTTCTTAACAATTTACTGCGTTGAAATAACACACTGGGTACACACTGGTTAAATCAACATTGTTTTCAAGTCATTTCAATTAAATGACACATGTGGCCCAGTGAGAAGACACAATAAAAATACAATAAATATCCCTACCAATCAGGATGCAATGAAAAATGCATTTCATGGCATCATGCGTTTTGTTGCATGTCTGGACTAAGCAGAATATTTGGGAGGAGTAGATTAGCGCCTGGTAACTGCTACATCACCAATTTGGTCTAAACTCTGATCATGAAGTCATGAATGTCTGCCCCCTATTGGGAGGAAATGGGAAGTGGCAGTAAAGAGGATAAGGTTAAGATTTGGGGAAGGTAAGCTGATCCAAGATCTGCACCTAGGGGTAATTTAACCCCAGCGCCAGTAAAGAGTGTTTGTTATACTGGGGTATTTAGAAGTTTCCCCTAACCGCTGGTCCAGGAACAGAGTTTTTCTTTTACCATCCTAATGATTATGTTTATAATTTCTTACTCATTAATTCATTAATTATTCTCTGTTCGTGAAAAAAAGTTGCTAAATTCAACTTCTTACATCCGATGTGAGATTTTTTGTTGTTGTGAATTTAAAAATAAATTCTTATTTACAATGACAGCTTACTCCGGCCAAACCCGGATGACGCTGGGACAATTGTGCGCTGCCCTATGGGATGCCCAATCATGATGCAGCCTGGATTCATACCAGGTACTGCAGTGACACCTCTTGTACTGAGATGAAGTGTCTTAGACCACTGTGCCACTCGGGATTCATGGAATTCACACAACAAATAATTGTGTGCATTGAACTATTTATCTTCAAAACTGTTATTGTGAACGCCTGTGACAACCAGTCCCATGATATCAGAACTGGAATGGTGACTATAATTCTTTATAGCAAACTGTATATCCCCCATCTACCCAATAAAGCCAAAAGAGCGTACCAATGTCAATACAGTTGAGAAACATACCAACAATATGGATGGACTCCAGTCAGTAAGTAAGCATTTCACGGTAAGGTGTTGTATTCAGCGCATGTGACAAATAAAATTGGATTGGATTTGAAGTATAGTTAAATCCATGAGATACGTCTTTTGTAATATTACAGTAAAATGACACTAGTCATCTATCATGTTAGTTACTCTGTGATAAATCTTAAATAGTATTTACACAAAAAGCAAAAGAACAGGAGGCATCCGACCTATCATTGACCCCCTTACATCTTCATCCGCCTACCCTACTTGAATAACCAGTCGACACAAATTATGGTTCTGAGTAACCGTACTACAGAACAATACTGTGACTGATTCCCAAATAAAACCAATGACACAATCCAACCAAAAATAAGTTATCCTCGCAAAAATGACACATCAAAATGACACATCCACACAGGTGTGTAGACTAAAACAGATATATACTGCATAATAGCAGAAATAAAAGTCACAGACACCTTACCGTGGTGTAGTGCTGCCCGGGGTCACTAACGTACAACATTTTAGATGTCCTGTAGAGAGCGGAGGGCGGTCGTAAGGAGAATGGCGCTCCCCTGACCGGGTGGTCATAGATGGAATTGGGAGAAGGTGGAGCGTTAAGGTCAGGTGTAATCAGGTGCGGTCACTGCTATGAACCACACTAGTCATCTTTCAGATCCACAGGGCAGGTGAACCGATCACTAGAACCCGGGTTGGGTCGTGATGGAGGAACGACGTATGACGGTTCATTCGCTTCTTTTGACCTGCCTCTGCTGCTGGTCTTGTCTCGGCCCTCTCAACTAGTTCTGCATCTAACAACAAATGTAAGGACCTCCCATTTTTTTCCCTCTCATGACTATTCATTAACTAGCAAGGCAAGTCCAGGCTTGCCCAGTGACATATTGGATCAGTCCAATATTGTACATCAGAAGGCTTGTTTGTAATTGAATGACTTGTCCTCTTCTCATAGATTTTGGTCGTGTGGGCATTGTTTGATGGTGTTCAGGTAAAACAACACACTCACTAGTCCATGTGTGCCTTCCTCACAAAGCACTGACAAGGTATCTGTTTGCCAAACACATTGAAAAATAATTGAAGTCGTCTGTTTACAATAGAGAGCTGTGTCTAAACATTTAGAAAATAATGTTATGGCACTTTCTAGGCTGTTGCAGCTGTTTTACACACACACATACACACACACACACATACACACACACACACGCTACAGATGGCAGAGCAGAAGTTTGTGTGTGTGTGGGGCTTGGCTTGCTGCTCTCTAATTAAGGTGTTAACCTCCCCCTAATCCCAGACCACTCACCACAGAGTACTGAGGGAGGGAAAGGGCTCCGGAGGAGAGGGAAATGAGGAGGGAATCTCTACTTCAATGGAGGGAAAACCACGCCCCACCAATATAGGAACAACCCTGACCTGATAAGGGCTAGTCTGTTATTGTCCACGCATGTCACGCCGCCACAAAGTCAAAGTGAAAAGAAAAGCATTAATCCATTCTAAAATACTAGTCCAGTATATAAACTGAGTGGACATGCTGACATGTGTTTTTAATTTTCTTATTTAACTAGGCAAGTCAGTTAAGAACAAATTCTTATTTTCAATGATGGCCAAGGAACAGTGGGTTAACTGCCTTGTTCAGGGGTAGAACGACAGATTTTTACCTCGTCAGCTCGGGGATTCGATCTTGCAACCTTTCGGTTACTGGTCCAACGCTCTAGCTACTAGATTAAGTGTACATGACATAGACTAACCAGGTGAATCCAGGTGAAAGCTATGATCCGTTATTGATGTCACTTGTTAAATTCAATCAGTGTAGATGAAGGGGAGGAGACTGGTTTAAAGAAGGATTTTTAAGCCTTGAGATGATTGAGATATTGATTTTGTGTGCCATTCAGAGGGTGAATGGACAAGACAAAAGATTGAAGTGCCTTTGAACGGGGTATGGTAGTAGGTACCAGGCGCACTGGTTGTGTCAAGAACTGCAACGCTGCTGGGGTTTTCATGCTCAACAGTTTCCTGTGTGTATTAAGGACAGTCCACCACCCAATGGACATCCAGCCAACTTGACACAACTGTGTGAAGCGTTGGAGTCAACATGGGCCAGCATCCCTGTGGAACGCTTTCGACACCTTGTTGAGTCCATGCCCCGACCAATTGAGGCTGTTCTGAGGGGAAAAGGGGGTGCAACTCAATATCAAGGTGTTCCTAATGTTTTTATTACACTCAGTGTATGGTGGTAATTTCACTCATCTGTATTTTAATGTATTTCTTCTTGTGAGGACTAAATCTTATCATAACTCAAACTTCCTAAAATCTCATGATTTTACGCACATTTTTAAAAGTTAGGACTCAGCCCTTACAGTGTGTTGTTAATTGAATTCAATTGTGAATTAAATTGCAGTTGAACTAGACTTTCTCTTCCTACCATGACGTTGTCGTTCATGTCCCTCATGTGGTAGATGTCCATGCAGACCTCTGTAGCGTTACTGGGGGTGCTGGTGGAGGGAGCCTGCCTCTCCCCAGAGTGACCCCCGTGGGGGAGCTCAAAGTAGGTGGTGTCCGGTTCTCTGGGGGGGTCAACAGAGACACAGTCTGATCAAACACTTCTCACTCAGATCCAAAGACCAGGATCCATCATCACTCACATATGAACAAACTGACCAAAATCAAAGAAACAGAATGGCCCCAATTTAATCTCTCGTGGGCAGAGTATGCGTGTTAACCAAGAGAATCTGTCAAGGCTGTAATCGAATGGCTGAGATAACTAGCAGCAGTAGTTCCTGTGTTTGTGTTTTCATCATTGATTATTTGGACGAATCAGGATTGGGCGAAGGCGGTGCTTTAAATCTTTGAGTGGTGATTTCAAGCCTGTGTGCGCAGTAGTTAATTAGCGGAAGGGGGGGAGCATTGTCTGAAAGTTTATTTTTGCGACTTCCTCTCTGGCACAACCAGAACTCTCAACTGTTAACACATTTGGACCCAGAAGCAGAGCTGGCAGAAAACTTGTGGCGACACAGCATTAGCCTCCGGTACTGTTTAATCTGGTGTGACGCCGCCAAGCAGCAGCACCGACCGCCTGCATTTTTTCAGGTTCCAGTTCAGCAATTACCTGCTCTGTCGCAGTCTTCCATTGAAAACCATTGAATACTACACGCAGCAAAGTTGTGCTATTTGTATTTGAGCAATATGATTGGCCATTCATTCATGCACTACTACGCTCCCGTGAATCACCACATTTCGAGCAGTACAGAAGTTGATAGCTACCTTCACACAGCACACGCAAGATGTCCTGAGCAAAAAGAAGCATCCATCATCTACTCGCTGAGCTTGTTTATTATATGAAAGTGATTTACAAAAGTAAACCCTCAATAGTGAACACACTAGCAATATGCTGGCTACTGTTGATAGTCTGCTAAAAGAAAACTATAAAAATACCCTTTAGCATGTGTCTTGGCTAGCCTACCGTAGCCAGGTCCTATCTTAAAAGGGCAGCATCTTATTTTGCGATGTAAAAAATGATATTCTAAATTGAATGCAATTACTACAATGCAATTGTAAAGAATAGAGTAATGACTTACATTGTTAAATTATATTAACCTCTAAATGTCTAAGCCATTTTTTTTTTTTACTAAGCTAACAAATGGACTTGTTTTAAGATGGTCATACGATGGATAATTTACCTATTTGATATTGAATTTTAGGACCCCTTTAGTTATCAAAAAAAATGTAACAAATGATTTAATAAAGCATTGAATTTGGTCTTCACCGCTATGGCCCATAGAAAGGCATTGAATATAACATTCATAAATGGCAAAAAAAAATGTACAAAAATAAATCATAAGGAATAAGGTTTAGAAGTGTCTGTCCTACTGTATATCTAGGAGATCTAGGAAAGCTCAGGATATGTTTTTTCTTTCTTTTTTAAAAACATATATTTAACACTTTATTTTTTGGGGCACAAAACTACCTCCATACTTCCATTCATTTGTATGGGTTACCTTCAGACGAGTCCCGTGAGCAAAACAGAACGCCATCATGTTCGTGAGAGTCTGCTGTTTCCACAGAGGGGTCATATTAGTTTGTAGCCCAAACGGTTCAGATGCTACAGACAGAAGTTTCCACATCAGCGACTTCAGACAAGTCCTTTAGGGCTTAAGATAGACGTAGAGCAAAACGGAAAGCACCATCTTGTTCGTGAAAGTCTTGTCTTTCCATAGAGCGGTCATTATTAGTTTCTAGGCCAAACCTTTCAGACACCACAGATATATTTTTTTTTTTTTTGGGGGGGGGGGGGGGGGGGGGATTGTACCTCCTTCTCCCCAATTTTGTGGTATCCAATTGTTAGTAACTACTATCTTGTCTCATCGCTACAACTCCCATACGGACTCAGGAGAGACGAAGGTCGAAAGCCATGCGTCCCCCGAAACACAACCCAACCAAGCCTCACTGCTTCTTAACACAGCGCGCATCCAACCCGGAAGCCAGCTGCACCAATGTGTCGGAAACACCTTGCACCTGGCGACCTGGTTAGCGTGCACTGCGCCCGGTCCGCCACAGGAGTCGCTAGTGCGCGATGAGACAAGGATATCCCTACCGGCCAAGCCCTCCCTAACCCGGACGACGCTAGGCCAATTGTGCGTCGCACCATGGACCTCCCGGTCGCGGCCGGCTGCGACAGAGCCTGGGCGCTAATCCAGAGTCTCTGGTGGCACAGCTAGCACTGCCCTAGTTCACTGCGCCACCCGGGAGAACAATACAATTTTATTTGATTTAATTTGATTTTAATAGCTGCATATAGAGAGAAAGCATGCAAACCTACAGTATAGGCCCTGCATGACCCCAATGCATTTAAAAACTACTCAGTGTCCAGGCCAGTTAAAATTCTGTTCTGTCATAGACTACGAATAGGACCCAGAGTTTTACATGACCAGGTCATGAGATCAGGAAAAACTCCAGGCCCCAGAAAAGACACGTACGAATTTTGCCAAACCACTTTTGAAGCTGTGGTGCCACCTCTGCCCAGAAGTAAATAAGAAAGCTGACCAAATTTCACAAGAGTTTACTTCTGGGTAACAGCGATTGCCCCAATTCAATGAATTGCTAATAAGGAAGAAATAGGGCACATTCTGAATGTTTATGACCATCTCTTTTGGCACACATTAGCTGTGGAATAAAATAGCCAACTCAAACACTTATTTCACAACTCAATTACATTTTTATTAAACGAGCCGAAACACTGCACCAAAATGTGAAAAAAAACCTAGTCGGAATAGATAATGCAATGACATAAAATTACTTTTAAAATGTAATAAGTATCAAGAGAGAAAAGGGAAATTGTCTGGTCCGTTCATGGCTTTACGGTGTGTGGGTGTGTGTACACTTACAAGGTGTTCCACAGGTGCTCGAAGGTGCTTCCCTCGTCAGCAGCAGTGGGCTGGGACATTTTGGCAGGAGGGTAATCCACCGAAGGGCAGATCACTCTGTAGGGGTCAAAGGTCAACTAGAGTTACCGCTGGAGTATCAGGGATATACAGAGGCATGAACTGTCTCTGACACAAAACCCATCAGACCGTTAAACAGCCACCGCTAACATTGAGTGGCTGCTGCCAACACACTGACTCAACTCCAGCCACTTTAATAATGAAAATTGATGGAAATTGATGGAAAAAAATATATCACTAGCCACTTTAAACAATGCTACTTAATATGTTTACATACCCTACATTACTCATCTCATATGTATATACTGTACTCTATCATCTACTGCATCTTTATGTAATACATGTATCACTAGCCACTTTAAACTATGCCACTTTGTTTACATACCCTACATTACTCATATTATATGTATATACTGTACTCTATACCATCTTGCATATGCCGTTCTGTACCATCACTCATTCATATATCTTTATGTACATATTCTTTATCCATTTACACTTGTGTGTGTATAAGGTAGTAGTTTTGGAATTGTTAGGTTAGATCGTTGGTTATTACTGCATTGTCGGAACTAGAAGCACAAGCATTTCGCTACACTCGCATTAACATCTGCTAACCATGTGTATGTGACAAATAAATTTGATTTGATTTAGGTAACATTTAGACTAAAGTAAAGGGTCTATAAGTAGTTGACAGACTGTCATTTTTTAAATATTCAGATATTAACAGTGAAGGGTAGGCTAGGTAAAGAAAAAAGGTTGGGAACCACTGGACGTGCTAAATCATTCCTGTGAACATACAGATAACTCACACAAAACCAGCACAACTGACTAACCAGGTGGCAATAGGCACTATATGTTTGCCTTTTTTCATATCAAACAAACATTACAACTACATCCTTGAAAGGAGAAGGGTGCAGCACAAAGGGAAAAACAGATGTGTTGCCAGGGGAAGTGATTCACTCAGGGTAATGTTATCGATGGCCAATCACCGAATGGCCTGAGTGTGTTGATGATGTGCTGGGAGTGTGAGTGCGACACACACACACAAGCGCACACGCACACACACACAGACACACACCCCTGTCTCTTGGTGCTGCTGTTTCCAGGTGTGATCACACCGGGTATGGGCCCAGTAGACTGGCACAGGGGTGTCGGGGGCTCGACATGCCTGGGCCTGCCCGCTCCTCATCGTCTCACCCCAAGAGAGGATTGTGTGCCACGTGGCATCGCACGCAACTTCCTCCTTCCCCTTCCCACTCTAAAGGATGAGCCCCCCCCCCCCATAGGAGGAACTACCAATCAAGTTTAAATATTGAGCTCTGTGGGCTTCGGAGCTGCAATAATGAGTCTGTATAGGCCTAAGTAGTGGATATCGATGCATGTATGACTGAAACACGTATGACTTGCAAAATATGACAGATGGCTTGGATCAGAATCTTTGTTTGCTCTGCTGCTAACTGCACTTTGATATAAACAGACCATATTGACACTGATACACTACATGACCAAAAGTATGTGGACACCTGCTCTTCGAACATCTCATTCCATAATCATGGGCATTAATATGGAGTTGGTCCGCCCTTTGCTGCTATAACAGCGCTCACTCTTCTTGGAATGCTTTCCACTAGATGTTGGAACATTGCTGCGGGGATTTTCTTTCATTTAGCCACAATTGCATTAGTGAGGTTGGGCACTGATGTTGGGCGATTAGGCCTGGCTCGCAGTCGGCGTTCCAATTCATCCCAAAGGTTTTCAATGGGGTAGAGGTCAGGGCTCTGTGCAAGCCAGTCAAGTTCTTCCACACTGATCTTGACAAAGCACATGGACCTCACTTTGTGTACGGGGGCATTGTCATGCTGAAACAGGAAAGGGTCTTCCTCAAACTGTTGCCACAAAGTTGGACGCACAGAATCGTCTATAATGTAATTGTATGCTGTAGCGTTAAGATTTCCCTTTACTGGAACTAAGGGGCCTAGGCTGAAATATGAGAAAAAGCCCCAGACCATTATTCCTCTTCCACCAAACTTTACAGTTGGCACTATGCATTTTGGCAGGTAGCATTCTCCTGGCATCCGCCAAACGCAGATTCGTCCGAACGCGTTTCCTAAGCTCCAGAGTCCATTGGCTGTGAGCTTGACACCGCTCCAGCAGACGCCTGGCATTGACCATGGTGATCTTAGGCTTGTGTGCGGCTGCTCGGCCATGGACACCTATTTCATGAAGCTCCCGACGAAACAGTTATTGTGCTGGACGTTGCTTCCAGAGGCAGTTTGGAACTAGGTAGCAAATGTTGCAACTGAGGACAGATGATTTTTACACGCTATGCGCTCAAGCGACCCCATTCTGTGAGCTTGTGTGACCTACCACTTCGCGGTTGAGCTGTTGTTGCTCCTATACGTTTCCACTTCACAATAACAGCACTTACAGTTGACCGGGGGTAGCTCTAGCAAGGCAGACTTTTGACAAACTGACTTGTTGGAAAGGTGGCATCCTATGACGGTGCCACGTTGAAAGTCACTGAGCTCTTCAGTTTGGCCATTCGACTGCCAATATTTGTCTATGGAGATTGCATGGCTGTGTGCTCGATTTTGTACACCTATTAGCAACACGTGAGGCTGAAATAGCCGAATCCACTAATTTGAAGCGGTGTCCAAGTGCTTCTTGTATATATAGTGTTGGTGTTTCATAGATCACGTAATCAAAGCCTATACAATGCAATGGACAACAAAACAAACCAAAAGTGACCTTTGCTGTTTAAGCAGATGGGTATGCTAATGATAAAATAATCCAGACAAAGCCATGATTTAGTAAACAATAACAACAAACACTTCATATAAGCACTGATCAAATCAGCATATTGACAAAATAATTATGTCAAAATCATGGTGTAAAAGCTACATCATGTCCTGTTATATCCTCTTACATAATTCTGTACATTCATGTGCAGACTTTATCGCCTGTCCCTGTAGGATAATATATTTTTTTTCCAGGTAGAACTCTTTTTGTTTTCATGTAAAATCCTTTCACCCAATGAAGTTGGTGAAAGGTTGGTGAAGCTCCTATGGGACAGCCATTTATGAACCCATTTTTCTACGAGTCTATTACAAATGAGAGGCTACAATAGGCCATTATATATTATTCAATTGAGAATATATTTTTCCAAAACTGGAATATAACTGGAATATAATTTCCATTCCTCAAAACAGCCTCCACAAAATTATTGAAACACACAGCACGAGAAAAGTGTACAATCATTTCCTAATTGATGCGAAAGTGTTGCTAATATTACCGCAAAATTCTCCTAAAACAGGATTTCTGAGTTTTCGATAGTCTCCAACACAACTCATTCTTGAACACGTAGTCCCTTCCATTCGACCGCTATAAAGCTTACTATATTTACTAATGCGCACAACGAGGCGTCATATCTCCTTAGCAACATTGTAAGAGCTAGAAAAAAAACTGTGGCAAAGGTTCGTGGGTTTAGGGGTTGAGCTGTGCGCACGAATGTGGAAAAGTTTAACCCCTGTTAGAATCAAGTTTATTGATGCGCGTCGATAATAATGCATGTGCAGAGCAATTAGGCTAATATAGCAATTAATAGCCATGCGAAAAAAGCACGTTTGGGCATGCATAAAAATGGAATTTGTGCATAATAGGCTTGCCGTGATGACACAGACACTAAAAGGTGAAAATTATCTGCTGTAATGTCAACGGTCATGCGTAATCACTAAACAAACAAACAAACACGCACACACACGCACGCCCGACGCGCGCGCGCAGGTAGGCTATGGACAGATGAATTTCCATGTTGAAGCTGGGAACTTATTGTGAAGCAGCTGCTTGTTGGTTAAATTAGGTTCCCGCTATTCCCGTGGTAGCTGCCGCCTTGAGAACTGTGCAGAACTGCACTTGGGGTAATTGAGGAATGGCAGGGGATTTGGCATGAAGAAATAGATTTCCATCAGGACATGGTGGAGGCAACACACATTTCACTTACACAGAAAGGTCCATGCTGCTATACCAATTTTGGAATAGAATTGAAATGCGATTAAAGTATATGTGATTATAATTGAACTGTTTTTATTTTTTATGAATAGGTTATTATTTCAAAGATATTAAAGATGAGTGGATAAGTGATCCTTAGTAAGAGGCAGTGTAGGGCCTTTGCCTTTATGTGAAATTAAAATGGCATATCATATTAAATAAAAACTTCCATATTCCAATAAATATCCTGAATGCATTGCAATAAGGGCAACAAGCAACTAAATAAAATAGGCCTATCGAAATGCACATTGATGCGTGGGATATGCTGATTTAAATTCACCTGTTCCACGCCCAAGTTGGAAACACTATGCAGCACCCATGACAACGACTAGATAGATACACAATACAAGCCATTCCTCCTGGGTAAATCGCCCTCCAGCAAACTAGGCTAATACCAGTGTTGTGGGAGAAAACTCTTAAAGCCATTTGTCTAACCCTTATTTACACAAATACAAATTAGGTTGACTAACGAGCTTTTATAATCTGTGAAATGTAACTGAATCTACGATGATCGTGTATTATTTAAATTTAACGGGAGTAGATTTAAACAGCCTGGCAGAAAACAAAATGATACGTTTTCATTATTGTTATCATTTATTATTATTACTAGTCTATTATTATTGTTATTATAGAAATACCATAATAATGATAATATATTTTCATAACTTATTTTTCCAGGTTTCGTCATCAATAACACTCGATAAAAAAAAAAACTGTTTCTGAATTTGAGTCTTTATTTTCTTATCAGACTTATCAACATCTAGCTGTTGTGTAGCCTACTCTGAACACTGTACGATATTTTGAATGCATTATTGATTTTTTTATTGACAAGGAGGGTTCACAGAAAAACGATAGGTTATGTTTGAGTTTTGTTTCTGCAAGTTTGTATTATTGGTGTTTATACAACTCCACTTGACTTGTAAGTCAGTTTACCCTTATATATCACAATAATTGACAGGAGTTTACGTTTCTGTTCAATATAATATTTTGGAGACTCCAATTTCCCAAATCTTCTTCTGAATACTTGCTTTACAGATCTATAATTATGTAGTAACGCTCAAAGTATTATTTTGATATGGATAAATAATTGTAAGCTATAGGCTAATGCCCTTTGTTTAAGCCTTGCTATGTGACTGCTTCCCATAACATAATTAGGCCTATGTGCAAACTGCAAAGACAATAACACTTACCAAACAAAATGAGCTTGTTCCAGTTTGACTACGTCCAAAAATAATGTGGTAGTGGTAAACAGCGTATTATCCTTTTTATAACATGTCTCATATCTGTAACATTCGTCAAAAATCAAGCCATCGATTAAAAAGCACACATTATCGAGTATTTTTTTCTCCTTCCAGAAATGGCTGACCACTCACGACGAAGAAAATCATTAGATGATAAAGCGAGGAAACTTTAAGTGTCATGAGCTTCCTCCGCGAGGTTGTGTTATTGAGATTTAGAGTTGGGTGGGATTCGGGTGACAGGAGGAGGTGTTAGCCGCGGTTTGGGCGCACACGAGCGGGAAACATTTTCCGAACTCACTAGGGGGCACATGGAGGCAAATGCTAGATTAACCATTGGGAAAAGAGTTATAACAATAAAGCTTTGAAACAAAAATACGTTGTCTTATACTTGTGCGTAGCCTGTATGAAGCCTAGATAGTTTTAAACTTCTGCAACGCAATTATGGGGCACTATTAGTACTACACTTTTTTTGTATTTTTTTTATTTAACCAGGCAAGTCAGTTAATAACAAATTATTATTTATAATTACGGCCTAACCCGGACGACGCTGGGCTAATTGTGCACGGCCCTATGGGACTTCCAATCACGGCCGGATGTGATGCAGCCTGGATTCGATCCAGGTACTGCAGTGACCACTGCTCCACTCGGGAGCCCAAATACCCTCAAAATGATTCGGCATACCGGAGATCACTGTCACATTCCAATTTGTTATATATATATATATACCGGGCCATAACCTGAGCTGCAGTGCACCGGGCTAATAGAACTCCCTCATTGTTATAATGTGAAATATGGTTTCTTGGAGACGCTAATTCCACAAATCTTCTTCTGAATATTTGCTTTACAGACCTATAACCATATTTCACATTATAACAATGAGGGAGTTATATTAACCTGAGCTGCAGTGCACCGGGCTACCTGCAGCTCAGGTTAATATAACTCCCTCATATAGGGCTGTAAAGCAAATATTCAGAAGAAGATTTGTGGAATTGGCGTCTCCAAGAAACCATATTTTACATTGCGTGAACAGGCAAAACGTGGAAAGCTTTATTTGTGACCCCATGTACAAATGAGAATTGTGCAATAGCAGAGCATAAGACAGTTGCCACATCAATGTTACACTAAATTAATTAGTTAAGTTATAGTTATTAAATGTTATATTCCAATTGTATTTAATGATATTGGTTATATTCCATTCCAATATTATATTCCAATTAATATTTTTTTGGTATAAATTAAAAACAACTATTGAAAACGTTTTGCTCCTGAATGGTAACTGGCACCTCCAGGGGCAAGTTACCCCGATAAACGCGACCCGAGTTCTTAATTAGGAAATGCTAGTTGGATGACTGTTCAAATGGAATTTTCCCACTCTGAGCTAGTTTTTTTTTCCTGAGTTCCCAGTTGTCTTGAATGCACTGAAGTCTGAAATTTCCGAGTTCTCAGTTGTTTTGAACGCGGCAACTGGTTCCGAAACGAATGCACTCACTTTTCACCATATAAAACTCCACACACCGGGATAACCCGGGACAGATAATCGAATCTTCTCCAGGTAACCTCTGCTGAACTACATTTCCCGGCATAATGAAAAACTGTCTTCATGCTGATTGGATGGCGCTCTTGATATCAAGTGCGTTTGATTTTGCGCGCTCACCACGTCGGGTGACAGAGTAGTTTGCTCTTTGACCAGACTCTTGTGCAAACTCTGCCCATTCGGTACCAGAGGTGAGGTAAATCAATCGCACCGAAACAAGTATCAGACAGTTATTGTTGTCATGCACTTGTTTGATAGCATGTGAACGAGGAAAGTTTTCAACAAACCCTGGATACCGGTGAGTCGCTCAACCTTGGACGATAAACTTCACGCTAAACATAAAACATACCGTTATATGTGTGTAACGAATTAGTGAACTACGGTATCTAGCTAGCTAGGCTAGCTAACGTAAGCTTGACGATAACAGTACTGTTAACTTGAGCCAGCTTGCTTAGAATGCAAAAAACACGTTAGCTGACGTTCGTCATTGGTTCACATTTACTGATTTGTTTACGCGACTGGTAGGAATAACAAATGATTGATTGTCAATAGCTAGCCATTTCAACTGGCATCAAACAGGTGTAGCTACTTTGCTAATTTAGCTAGCTAATCTGTTAAACCTACTCGCTTGCCATTATAGAGCCATAACACTCTTCTGTGCTACCAATGTGCATGTTAATAGTCGCGTTACCGACTTGTTTGTTCACGCACTACTACTAGTTAGATGCATAGGTTTCTTTATTTTTAGCAAACGTTAGCTACAGTAGTACTGTACAGTTAGCCTTCACTTCCAAAGAAGGCATATGGTTTTTGGCTTGAAATACATTCACGGTCTCAGTCACCACCTTGTGGTTATTATTGACCAAATAACTCAATACTAGGCGAACACCGCGAGTAGCTAGCTTTTTTGAGTTGTATACTGTTGACTAATCACATGATCATGTCCCCTTTCTACAGTGACCAGTCATTTTGTTAAGTTCAGGGATGAACTTCTCTGAGGTCTTCAAACAGTCTAACCAACTGTGCAGAGTTTCACCAGATGGAAAATATTTGGTAAGCAATCATTTGTTTCAATATACACTTAGTAATCAAATCAAAGTGTATTGCTTACAGGCTCTAACCAATAGTGCAAAAAATGTATTAGGTGAACAATAGGTAAGTAAAGATATATATATATATATACACACACACAGTAGCGAGGCTACATACAGACACCGGTTAGTCAGGCTGATTGAGGTATTATGTAGATATGTTTAAAGTGACTATGCATATATGATGAACAGAGTAGCAATAGCGTAAAAGAGGGGTTGGTTGGTGGCGGGACATAATGCAGATAGCCCGGTTAGCCAATGTGCGGGAGCACAGCTCAATTGACGTAGTATGTGTATGAATGTATAGTTAAAGTGACTATGCATATATGGTAAACAATGTAGATAATGTAATGATTAAGATTGTACACAAAATTCAACCGAAAACGGATACATACTGTATACAGGTTGGAGCAAGAAGGTGCCACACTGGATGTGTGTGTGGCTGCCAATAATGATTTATTAATTGAAGGCTACTGAGTTCCATGAAATTAGTTCCTTTTGCATCCCTTTAATATTTTACGTAGAAATTGTGCATCAATATAGAATTTAAAAGCTTGTTATATTAAATGAAGTTCCCTTTAATGTAGACCACATGGACAATTCAATACATCTGATTTATGGTATGAATAAAGAATTGATAAAGTGCCAGAGTTCTACATTTTGACATGTCCCTCTGCGACTTCTAAGAAGATTTTAATTAACTTAACCCCAGAATGTCTCCAAGCTTTCACCATCATTGTAAATCCATAGTTATTTTGTTGCTTTGAGTAATTTCTGAATTATAATATTTATTTTATGTAATTAGTGAATCATCTAATCACATAATGCATGTCCCTCATTTTAAAGCCAACCCTGTTACGTGAAATTAACTTTCATTTTAATATGGTGAAAATATTCCTTTTTAAGTAATTTTCTCAAACATCTAATTGTCAGAACTGGTTCTAATCTTTTTGGCCATTTTCTGTTGTGCTGTGGAAAACTCTTTCCTATAGATGGGCTCTAAATGTTTTAAGTTTCATTTTATAAATTATGTTTGCATTCAATTGTCCCTCCCTGCACACTATAAGCTTCCAATTCCCCAAATCCAAGGGGATCTATGGCTGATTTAAGATGAAATCGTCAACCCTGTTACTTGATTTGGCACTTACCATAGTCCTTTTTTATTTAACCTCTAGAGATAGGAACACTTTATTTTTTATTATGGAGTGACTTGCTGTTGCTAAATATACAGATATTTCTGGGCATGCACGATCCACTAGTCTACCTACCTCCTTTCAGCTGCTGCTCATTGCTCAGTCACTCCTTGACTCTGCTGCCGCTTGTACACAAAACAGTTCGATCAAACGTAGCTAATTGTAACAGTAAGCTGTTGCAAACATAAGCATGACATAAAGAGGTCTGGCAATTTCATGTTATTTTTTCAGGAGTTAAATGCAGCTATTTAGGCAAGCTATATGTAGCTTACACAGCATATCAAACAATCAAGTCGCAAGACACTCAGTCAATAGCGATTTTATGTAATTCTTTCGTCATTGGAAACATTGTCTGAACAGGAGGCAGACTGGCTATATGGCAGCAAAATTGTAAAGTTTACATCACGCACAACAATAATTGTTTTGCCCTAATGCAATGTGTAGACTGTCTTGCTTGTGCTACAGCAATATCCGTTTCAACAGACAGAAGGTTGTAGCTGGCCCTTCATATAGGCTATATTTTTGGATCGATAGTTCAAATCGCAGCAGTTCAGGAATGACGCAGAGACATGGGCTACATAATTTCGATCAAATTGGTTGAGAGTTCAGAAGAGGGTGAGTACAGAAAGAAACGTGAATGTGTGTCCATAGCTAGGTTTCCATAAAATTGTCTACAAATTTCATGCAAATATTCTAAAATGCGCGTAAAGAAAATATGCGCATTTTCCCACGAGTGGCGTTTCCACCAAAGGGACTAGTTGTGGATAAAAATCAGTGTGACGACGTAGTGCACACAATGTACTTTTTCGCATACGTTTTCATGTACCGAATAAAAATCTAAAGTTAAGTGCGTTATCGCATTTTCAACTCTCCTGATAGTTTTGGCACAAACTGTTGCGTTAAATAGCGATTGTGCCTACTCAGGTCTTGGCTACTGCTCTTTCTCGTATAATACATTTTACAGACACAAAAGATCCCACCATGTCGAACGAACAAATTATGTCTGCTTTTATACAATTGTAACGAAACTTCCTGTTTCGATCACAGCTTTTTTTGTTATACAATATGACTTTACTTGCATACAAACTGTGGATGGAAACATGGTTAATGACCCATGTGATTCGGATCCTTAGATTTGAGAGAAGTTTCCAGAGTGATGGAGGCGGGGCAGGGGCCTCTGCCTTTTTGTTAATTTGAACATGTGTTCTTTATGAATCATGTTTGCAATAAGACACTAAGGTAAAACTGCAGTAAGACACTAAAGTTAAACTGCAAAGAAATTAACGTTTTGTCCTGACATCACTGAGTACCACTCTTCATATTTTCAAGCATAGTGGTGGCTGCATCATGTTATGGGTATGCTTGTCATCGGCAAGGACTAGGGAGTTATTTAGGATAAAAAATAAACTTAATAGATCTAAGCACAGGCAAAATCCTAGAGGAGAACCTGGTTCATTCTGCTTTCTAACAGATACTGGGAGACAAATCCACCTTTCAGCAGGACAATAACCTAAAACACAAGGCCAAATTATACACTGGAGTTGCTTTCCAAGATTACATTGAATGTTCCTGATTGGCCTAGTTACAGTTTTGACTTAAATCGGCTTGAGAATCTATGGCAAAACATGAAAATGGGTGTCTAGCAATGATAAAAGATGAACTATACAGAGCTTGAAGAAAAAAAAAAAAGAAGAATAATAATGGGCAAATATATGCACAGCTCTTAGACTTACCCAAACACACTTGCAGCTGTAATCGCTGCCGAAGGTGATTGTAACATTTATTGACTAATGGTTGAATACTTATTTAATCAATATATTAGCATTTTAATTAATAAAGGTAGAATTTGTCCCCAACTTTGACATTAGAGTATTGTTTGGATCATTGACAAGACAAATCAATTTTAATCCCACTTTGTAACATAACAGAATGTGTAAAAAAAAATCAAGGGGTGTGAATACTTTCTGAAGCACTGTAGCAACATGCCTATAAATTACCTTCTGAAAGTATTCAGACCCCTTGACTTTTCCCACATTATGATACAACCTTATTCTAAAATGGATTAAATCGTTTTCTCCCCATCTACAATCTACACACTAACCCATAATAACAAAGCAAAAACAGGTTTTTAGACATCTTTGCAAATGTATTAAATAAAAATGGAAATATTTACGTACAGTACCAGTGTGGACTCCTACTCATTCATGGGTTTTTATTTTTTACTATTTTCTACATTGTAGAATAATAGTGAAGACATCAAAACTATGAAATAACACATATGGAATCATGTATTAACCAAAAAAGTAGCCACCCTTTGCCTTGATGACAGCTTTGCACCCTCTTGGCATTCTCTCAACCAGCTTCACCTGGAATGCTTTTCCAACTCTCTTTAAGGAGTTCCCACATATGCTGAGCACTTGTTGGCTGCTTTTCCTTCACTCTGCGGTCCAACTCATCCCAAACCATCTCAATTGGGTGGAGGTTATTGGAGGCCAGGTCATCAAATAGACCGTACACAGCCTGGAGGTGTGTTGGGTCATTGTCCTGGTGAAAAACAAATGATAGTCCCACTAAGCGCAAACCAAATGGGATGGCATATAGCTGCAGAATGCTGTGTTAGCCATGCTGGTTAAGTGTGCCTTGAATTCTAAATAAATCCGACAGTGTCACCAGCAAAGCACCCACACGCCATTACACCGCCTCCTCCATGCTTCACGGTGGGAACCACACATGCAGAGATCATTAGTTCACCTACTCTGCGTCTCAAAGTCACGGTGGTTGGAACCAATCTCAAATTTGGACTCATCAGACCAAAGGACAGATTTCCACCGGTCTAATTCTAAATCTTCTTCTTATTGGTGTCCTTTTAGGAGTGGTTTCTTTTCAGCAATTTGACCATGGCCTTCTTCATGTAGTCTCCTCTGAACAGTTGTGTCTGTGAAGCATTTATTTGTGCTGCAATTTCTGAGGCTGGTAACATTAATGACCGTATCCTCTGTAGCAGAGGTAACTCTGGGTCTTACTTTCCTGTGGTGGTCCTCATGAGAGCCAGTTTCATCATAGCGCTTCGTGGTTTTTGCAACTGCACTTGAAGAAACGTTAAAAGTTCTTGCAATTTTCCGGATTGACTGACCTTCATGTCTTAAAGTAATGATGGACTGTCATTTCTCTGCTTATTTGAGCTGTTCTTGCCATAATATGGTCTTGGTCTTTTACCAAATAGGGGCTATCTTCTGTATACCACCCCTACCTTGTCACAACAACTTATTGGCCCAAACCCATTATGAAGGAAGGAAATTCCACCAATGTAACTTTAACAAGGCACACCAGTAATTGAAATGCATTCCAGGTGACTATCTCATCAAGCTGGTTAAGGGAATGTCAAGAGTGGCAAAGCTGTCAGGTAAAGGCTGGCTACTTTGAAAATCTCAAATCTAAAATATATTTTGATTTGTTTAACCCTTTTTTGGTTACTCCTTGTGTTATTTCATAGTTTCCATGTCTTCACTATTATTCTACAATGTAGAAAATGGTAAAAAATAAAAATAAAAAAACACTTGGACACACGCACCCATTCAAACTTTTGACTGGTACTGTAAGTATTCAGACCCTTTACTCAGTACTTTGTTGAAGCGATAATAGCCTTGAGTCTTCTCGGTATGACACTACAAGCTTGGCACACCTGTATTTGGGGAGTTTCTCCCATTCTCTGCAGATCCTCTCAAGCTCTGTCAGGTTGGATGCGGAGTGTCCCTGCACATCTATTTTCAGGTTTCTCCAGAGATGTTCACGTCCGAACTCTGGCTGGGCCACTCAAGAACATTCAGAGACCTGTCCCCAAGTCACTCTTGCGTCGTCTTGGCTGTGTGCTTAGGGTCGTTGTCCTGTTGGAAGGTGAACCTAACCTGCTCCAGAGCGCTTTTCATAAAGGAGCTCTCTGTACTTTGCTCCGTTCCTCGATCCTGACTAGTCTCCCAGTCCCTGCTACTGAAAAACATCCCCACAGCATGATGCTGCCACCACCATGCTTCAATGTAGGGATGGTGCTGGGTTTCCTGCAGATGTGACACTTGGCATTCAGGCCAAAGTGTTCAATCTTGGTTTCATCAGACCAGAGAATCTTGTTTCTCATGGTCTGAGCGTCCTTTAGGTGCCTTTTGGCATACTCCAAGCGGACTGTCATGCCTTTTAGTGAGGAGTGGCTTCTGTCTGGCCACTCTACCATAAAGGCCTGATTGGTGGAGTGCTGCAGAGATGGTTGTCCTTCTGGTAGGCTTTCCCATCTCCACAGAGGAACTCTGGAGCTCTGTCAGATTGACCATCGGGTTCTTTGTCCACCTACCTGACCAAGGCCCTTCTCCCCGGCTTGCTCAGTTTGGCCGGGCCGCCAGCTGGAGGAAGAGTCTTGGTGTTTCCAAACTGCTTCCATTTAAGAATGTGTTCTTGGGGACTTTCAATGCGGCATACATTTTTTGGTACCCTTCCCCAGATCTGTGCCTCGACACAGTCCTGTCTCAACTTGTAGAAACATCTCAAGGATGATCAATGGAAACAGGATGCACCTGAGCTCAATTTTGAGCAATGGGTCTAAATACTTATGTAAATAAGGTATTCTGTTTGTATTTAATACATTTTCAAAAATGTCTAAACCTGTTTTCACTTTGTCATTATGGGGTATTATGTGTGGAAAAGGAGAAGGGGTCTTAATACTTTCCGAATGCTCCCCCCCAAAAAAGCACCATTCTGCACAAACTAATTTTTATTCAGACATTTGCAACAGCACAAATAATCATAACATTTAAAACTATTTAAATATATATGAAAATAAGACTCATATCAAAAAGTAACAAAGACAAATAGAAACAAATTTGTGTTGGTTTGGTACTCGACCATCATTACATTACCCATCCCCCCCAAAACTGCCAACCAAGAGTCAAGACTAAACCCATTCATCTTGGTGTTGTGCAGACTGGTTTTATGTTTTTCTTAATGATTTTGCACAAACCAGAAAAAAATGCAAGAAATGTCTGTGAATGTTGGTTTATTTGGTAGCATTTAAATCCGCCACCGCATGGCAGGTACCCTAGTCATATAAATGTTTTCAGTGCAAATATGATGCACACCGTATGTACTCCACTTATGCACTCAAATATGCACTTTTAAACATTGACAACAGGCATGGCAGATGGACGTTCATGGTCTTACAACCGAGGAGTTAACAAGTCCAAAAGTACACAGATGTGCCGGAACACAACTTTTTTTCTGCTTGACTGTCTCACTGCCTGTCTCTCTCCATCTGCCCCCCCCCCCCCCCCCAGGCCACGTGTGTGCAGTACAGACTGGTGGTGCGTGACGTGAACACCCTACAGATCTTGCACCTTTACACTTGCCTGGACCAGATAGTCCACATGGAGTGGTCCTCTGACTCGCTCTTCATCCTCTGTGCCATGTACAAGAGGGGACTAGTGCAGGTATGCGCTCCTCTATTAGGCTAGTGCATATTGTTTTTATCTCATTTGTCCAATAATGACAGTTGGTGTATTTTATATTTTTTGGTGCTGAATTAGCTTGTTCAGACTGATGGATGCTTAAATATACAGAATGTGGGAAATTAAACTGGGAATAAAGTGTACAAATATAAATCAACAACTTGCACAGATAAAGTGGAATTTAAGTAGATAATTACTGACCATTTTGTAATGAAAGGGAAATGACCCCTCATTTGAGACAGTGTTAAGATCAAATGCACTGTGCAAAAAGAACAGCTTACTTTTGCAGAGGTAACCATCTCCAGTCTTTCATTTCGTCTCTGGGTCAGATTTGGTATGGTCAAAGGTTTGAGTACAGGTTGAGCTCAGGGAAAGGCAGTTGTCCTTCTCTCGCAATCTCTCTCTCCTCTCAGGTGTGGTCTCTAGAGCAGCCCGACTGGTACTGTAAGATTGACGAGGGCTCGATAGGACTAGTCTCCTCGCGCTGGAGCCCAGACGGACGTCACATTCTCAACACCACAGAGTTCCATGTAAGTGTGAAGTCACTAGGAGTGTGTTTGTGTTTCTGTCTGGTGTCGACTGTTGCTGCCCATAATGAAGGAGGAGACCTGAAAATAGACAGCAGACACCAGACCCTGCCCCACCTGACAAATGTATGCCTGATTTCAGTTACTCCAGCTAGTGTTCTGTCATATCCTCGACACACGAATGAAGTTCCTTCCGAGTCCTATTTCGTTTCTCATCCCTGACGTGTGCACTCGTTCATTCCCTTTGAATCATTTAAAAAGCACTGGATTGGTGTAAGCCTGTGCTTAAGTGGGTTTTCACCATGTTCCTCCGTACACTACTCCCTCCCTTTGAAATCCATGGTGGAAGTGTACAGGGGGAGAAACGGAATTGGGCTGTAGATATTTATGTTATATTCTTGGAAGATGACAATCCATCCCATGTGTTTTGTCACACATCCAATAGGCTGTGAAATTCAGCCACACTTAGACATTTTTAATGTGGTGAGTTTTCTGATTAGTTTAGACTTTGAATGAACATGCTTGCTGGAACCAAACCAGTGTCGGTGTGACGACATCGCAGCTTGCTTTGCACGTCTGCAAGGACTGTAGGTGAAAGTGCAGTCTGGCTTGTTGGGAGCATATTTGTCCCTAGGTATCAGAGGGGGGAGTGGGCTGCACTCGTCCTCGCCCGCCTGTTTGGGTTACGACTTGGGCACCGTGCCATGGCGGGGCTCGCCTGACGCCCGAACCCGACTCCAAGACTCACTGACAGGTGCCGGGGCCCAGGCACAACTGTGTCTGGAGGTTTGAGAGGGAGCAGGGAGTGCAAGTGTCTGACATTTCTGCTTTGTCTGTCTGCTTCTTCAACAAACACAGGAATAGAATGGAGTCTCCCTAGGTCTGTCTGCTCCTGGGTCTGTCTGCTCTTTCCATTAAATTCTGAGAAGGGAACAATTGTCAGTTGTTGATTTGGGGAAGATGTAAAACAAATACATTTTGCAACAGAAAATGTGCATTTCTTATTGGATAAGTTCAAGTAGCCCCCCCTGTTTGTTGCCTTGTATGGCTCAGAACTCATGCAAGATCCCCTGTTTTCACATTTGGGGTGCCAAGCCTGTTTACCAAAAGTCTAGGGGTGATGACGCCCGCGTTGCCCAGTGCTGCTGACCTCACCTTCACCCCTCCACAAAGATTTCATTATGGCTGTGCCAGACTGGTGTTCGTATCAGGGCTCAGTTTCAGCCGGGAGCTCATGAACAAGATGCTATATTAACTTGTTAGGGGACAGCTGCTGTGTGTTGAACCCACTGTGTGTGTGTGTGTGACTGTGTGTTTTCTTTTCTCCCCACTGACTGTTTTGATACATGGGTGCAATTTGTCAGTTAACAGCTGATGGTGCTAGACGAGGGTTTGGATTTACGTTCATCTCTGTAGATATGCCATTTCGCGTGGGAGAGTCGCCGGAGCAGCAGGCCGCGGCGTGAGCCAGTATCCGGATCTGATCTTACCTCCAGCCCTCACCACAGTTTGCACTGCTTTGCGCTTTTTGTCCATGTACAAATGATTTCAAATGGTTAACAAGCAGCTTTTTTGATGCTAAAATTGTCTTACACCATATCTTGCATGTGTTATGTGATTTAGTTTACGGCCTCTCGCTACTATACATAAAGGACAATTGGAAAGTTGATTAGTCTATTGCATTCTCCATGTTCTTACAAGTTAGCAGGACATCCTGGAGTCTCTTGGCTGTCTGAGTGGGTTGCCTATCGTATTACACTCTTCAGAAGTGACTTAACATTGGTAATTAGGACTAGCTTCATGGATAGGCCCGATGTCATTCAAATAGGTGTTTGTAAAATGACTTTTACCCTCATTGTATGTTCGAATCAAAAAGCCATACATGTTTGAATTCCCACTCCTGATTCTCTCCACTAGCACTATGCTGCACATATTCACTGCTAATCCAACAAACCAGCTGAGCGAGCTGTAAAACCAGTGTGGAAGACATCCACTCTAGGCCGGCACGAACATTATATACCTCTAATGGTTTATGCATTGTTGGGATCAGGTTAGCTGCGTGCCTGGCCGGCGGCGCTGGATCCCCGCTAGCGCGTAGCATGTTGGCAGCGTTAGCTATCAGAGAAACTGTGAACCCAAGTAGCTGCCACAGCTCTACTCTGACAATCGACAATCAGTCATCCAGACTGACGCCTGGCTACACCGCACTCCAATCCACGGGGGAATTATAAGGCTGTAACAGGAGAAATGTGTCTATATCGGGTTGAGAGACCGTCTCTGATGGGGAATGCATATGGACTTATCCATTGCTGACAGATAGGTCTATGCAAAGATTCCTCGCAGGAGTCGCAGCATCACTAATTCTCTCTCGCATATAAAAAGTGCTGCCACAGGAGGAGCTGATGGATTTGTGATTTGCTGTCAGGGATTCTGCGGTGTAGTTGGTCCTGTTTATCAAGTGTAGCCTTTCTTGTCCCAGTGGGCCTGTTCTTTCTAGGGTTAAGTTGAGGGCTTGAGGCATAACTCCTGTGAGGTTATGTTTAGAACAAGGCTGTGGGAGAGCTTTAAACAGGATAAATAAAACAAAGTCAAATTAATTCCTCCAATGGGAAGTGAACCAGTACTGTTGTGAGCTGGTAACCACGGTTTAGGCCCTCCATCCACCCTGCCAGTCAGCACAACACCCTAGCAGGCACCTCTGCTACAACTCTGTAAAATGTGCTGTCTTCTCGTCGACACATGGCCTCCCTGCTTATACAGTGCATTCGGTAAGTATGTAGACCCCTTTTCCCACGTTGTTACGTTACAACCTTATTCTAAAATGGATTAATCAATCTACACACACTACCGCATAATGACAAAGCGAAAACTGGTTTTGACGTTTTTGCTAATTTATTTAAAAAAGAAACGTACCTTATTTACGGAAGTATTCAGACCCTTTGCTATGAGACTTGAAATTGAGCTCTGATGCGTCCTGTTTCCGTTGACCATCCTTGAGGTGTTTCTACAACTTGATTGGAGTCCTGCTGTGGTAAATTAAATTGATTGGACATGATTTGGAAAGGCACACACTTGTATGTAAGGTCCCACAGTTTACTGTGCATGTCAGAGCAAAAACCAAGCCATGAGTTCAAAGGAATTGTCCGTAGAGCTCCGAGACAGGATTGTGTCGAGGCACAGATCTGGGGAAGGGTACCAAAACATTTCTACAGCATTGAAGGTCCACAAGAACACTGGCCTCTATCACTCTTAAATTGAAGAAATTTGAGAAACAAGATTATCTGATCTGATGAAACCAAGATTGAACTCTTTGGTCTGAATGCCAAGTGTCAGGTCTGGAGGAAACCTGGTACCATCCCTACAGTGAAGCATGGTGGTGGCAGCATGCTGTGGGGATGTTTTTCAGCTGTAGGGACTGGGAGACTAGTCAGGATTGAGGGAAAGCTGAACGGCACAAAGTACAGAGATCCTGCTCCAGAGCGCTCAGGACCTCAAACTGGGGCGACGGTTCACCTTCCAACAGGACAACGACCCTAAGCACACAGCCAAGACAATGCAGAAGTGGCTTCGGGACAAGTCTCTGAATGTCCTTGAGTGGCCCAGCCGTTCGAACATCTCTGGGGAGACCTAAAAATAGCTGTGCATCGATGCTCCCCATCCAACCTAACAGAGCTTGAGAGGATCTGCAGAGAAGAATGGAAGAAACTCCAAATACAGGTGTGCCAAGCTTGTAGCGTCATTCCCAAGAAGACTCGCCACCAAAGGTGCTTCAACAAAGTACTGAGTAAACGGTCTGAATACTTGTAAATGTGATATTTCAGTTGTATTTTTAATAAATGTGCAACATTTTCTAAACCTGTTTTTGCTTTGTCATTATGGGGTATTGTGTGTAGATTGAAGGGGGGGGGGACACTATTTAATCCATTTTAGAATAAGGCTGTAATGTAAACAAAATGTGGAAAAAGTCAAGGGGTCTGAATACTTTCTGAATGCACTGTAACAAACTTCCTAGAAAAGAAGCCTAAACCTGATGATCATGCTGTGAAGGCCAATACAAAGCATTATTTGTGTCCCTTTATTCTGATGGCTAAACAGAAGCGGCTTTATTTGCTCTTGGACCATCTTGTCTCTGTCCTAGAGACTGAAACACCAGTCTACTGCTCCCAGTTTGCTTCCAAGGTGTAGTTTTACCAGCTTCAGTGCCCCAGACTGGCATGCCAGGCAACACAGAGAAGCATTTCTCACCTATTTTACATATGTGCCGCTCCCTCCCTCTTCCCAGTTTAAAGTTACACCCCCCCCCCCCCCCCCCCCCCCCCCAGACCACCTCCCAACCCAGTCCCCCCCATGTCAATGTGGTGGGGTACAAGTTGTCCAAGAAGAACTGTGTTGAGCTGTGTTGACGGTAGTTTCCATGGATCTGTGGGGGGGGGCGTGGGCGTGTGGGTGTAATGACAGGCCACAGCTGGATGTCTTGGTACCTCAGGAGCATGCCCTGGTCAGTTAGACCCTTACCCAGGGAAGCAACAGCCAGTAGATCAGACAGACTCCTGCCTGAATGCCTTCCTCCCCTGAGTGAGAAAGTGAGCCCTAGTTAGAAAATCAGGGAAAGCATGCCATGCTAGAGCTATTTAAAGTTCATATCCTTCTTCATACAGTTGTGTAGTTTTCAGATGTTTGCACTTCTCTTACAGGAAGGTAAGTGTAGGCAAAGGGAGAACCCTGAATTAAGTTTTAATTGGTATTTTGGGAGTGTCGATGTGAGTTCTGACATGCACACCATATAAGCCGCCGCCTACCAAGGCCGCACAGAGGCTGAGGGTCTTGATTACAGTTCACACTCGAATTGACGACCCTCGACTTTGTCACTTCTGTCTCAAGCTTATTTATTGTTATGAAGCCACATAAGTTTTGGCTGATCACCGAGACTAGTTTAGTCCAGCATTTGCACAGGCTTAGTATTCAAAGTATGATAAGACAGGGTGCAGAGAAGTGTATGCATGCACATTTATATTGGCTTACTAGGTTGTAAAAGAAAATATGTAGGCCTTGCATTTTACACCCATAACATGCTTGTGGTGGTAGGCTACATAGCCGTAATGTCATTTGGATGGCGTAGAATGACTACTGTTCTGGCTTTTACTTTTAGGAGTAACAATAACTAGGCTCGCTCTAGGCTGAATACAAATACTATATTGTGCATCTTACAGTATAGACCTAGTTATGTTCTTTTTAACAAAGCATATGTAGTTTCAATGTTTTCACATGAACACCTTTGTTTTTCTGATCACGACTAAACGAGGAAGAAACTAGGAGTGCAGGACCTGTCACATGCTGGTCTTGGTTCTTGGAGGGCTAGATGCAGAATGTTACTGTCCGCCTGCTGGTTGTGTGCTGCGATGTGTAAAGCTCATCTCGGATGATTTTGGAGGGCAGGGGTGACGTGAATCTTTACGGGTAGACAGACTGGCATTGGCCTTGTTTCTATTGTCCAGTTCTGCTGGTAACCGATAAAGCTTGTACTTGTACTTAACTGCTGTTATTAATGGATAGGCTAGAGATTTCATTATTGTAGTGATTTAGATTTAGAACTTTCCCTTGTGAGTGGTTTAACCATTCAGCACAACCGCTCTTCTCAGTCTTATCCATCACGAAGACCCTCGTGGATCTCTTCCACAGACCGACACGGAGTCCCCCAGGGGCTGTGTTGAAGCCGAACGGGGTGACTGCTGCGTTTGGTATAAAACCGAAACGGAAGGAGTGGCAGGGATAGTGAGGAGCTCTCAGCGGTCTCATTAGTCGAAGAGTTGACTGAGCTCTTATTAATAGGCGGCTGTTGTTGACGCCCTGCTCTGAGCTCCACACTTACCACCATTAAAGCCTCCATCCAGCTCCTCTTACAGAGGAAGAGGCCATGTTGCCAATGAAGAGCGGGCATGGGGTGCAAACGGCGATGCGGTTTGCTTTATTAAACGGGCGTAGACATTCAAAATAATTGATCGCGGATCAAAGGTGTCTGTTTTTGGACGGTTGAGTCTTTGTAGGCTATTCCCCTGTGCTAGCTAACCTTTCACTGGGAGATGAGGTATAGTTTGTTACATTTTGTTTCTTTTTTTTTTGACAGCTGAGAGTTACCGTCTGGTCCTTGTGCACCAAAGCCGTATCTTACATCAAGTACCCCAAGGCATGTCAGAAGGGTAAGTACGTGAGTGTGTGTGTTTTTCAGCGAGAGGACTTGGGGACAGGGCCGCACTGACTGGCTTGACACATGGGCTGGTGAATCGCGTCCCTCCCTGTCCCTTGACCTTAAGGCCTATGGGCCATCTGCTGACAGCTGGAGCCCTCTTCAGTAAATGGTGCATGCTCGCCAAAACCTGTTTGTCAGCAGCCAGTGGAGTTACTGTCTTGGGCTCCAACCACTACCCAAAGGTTCACACACCACCACCACGTGACCCAAGCACCGTTGGATCCACTGTATAAATAATCCAGCAATGCCAACCACTTGCTGCTGAAGGCCTCTTGATAGTTACACTCAATAGACTGTGCTGTACACCACAGCAACGCTATAGGTTAACATGACGACTAAATGACCACAAATCATTTTGGACACGTGTCACCTAGATGAACATAATGTAGGTCTAAAGCATATCACTTTTGCTTCTGAAAATTGTCCTCTCCCAACATTGTCTTTGTACAAGGACTAGATGATGAGTAGTTGAGTCAGGTGTGCTTGTGTGGGGAAAGATTTTGACTATGTTAAAAAGCATTTCCTGTGCATTGTTTCCCCCCTGGTCTGTGGTTCCAGGGATAGACTTCAGCAGGGACGGCTGCTACATGGCCCTAGCGGAGCGCCGCGACTGCAGAGACTATGTTAGCGTGTTTGTGTGTGACGACTGGCACCTACTGAGGGTGAGTGCCACTCAGAGCTCCCATCACGGGAGTGTCCACAAAAAAAGTTTGGGGATTTACATTTTAGTTTGATGAACTCAGCAGAAAAAAAGAAATGTCCCTTTTTCAGGACCCTGTCTTTCAAAGATAATTTGTAAAAATCCAAATAACTTCACAGATCTTCATTGTAAAGGTTTTAAACACTGTTTCCCATGCTTGTTCAATGAACTATAAACCGTTAATGAACGTGCACCTGTGGAACTGTCGTTAAGACACTAACAGCTTACAGACAGTAGGCAATTAAGGTCACAGTTATGAAAACTTAGGACACTAAAGAGGCCTTTCTACTGACTCTGAAAACCACCATAAGAAAGATGCCCAGGGTCCCTGCTCATCTGCGTGAACGTGCCTCAGGCATGCTGCAAGGAGGCATGAGGACTGCAGATGTGGCCAGGGCAATAAATTGCAATGTCCATACTGTGAGATGCCTAAGACAGGGAGACGGGATGGACAGCTGAACGTCCTCGCAGTGGCAAACCACGTGTAACAACACCTGCACAGGATCGGTACATCCGAACATCACACCTGCAGGACAGGTACAGGATGGCAATAACTGCCCGAGTTGCACCAGGAACGCACAATCACTCCATCAGTGTTCAGACTGTCCGCAATAGGCTTAGAGAGGCTTGTAGGCCTGTTGTAAGGCAGGTCCTCACCAGACATCACCGGCAACAACGTCACCTATGGGCACAAACCCACCGTCGCTGGACCAGACAGGACTTCCAAAAAGTGCTCTTCACTGACTAGTCACGGTTTTGTCTCACCAGAGGTGATGGCCGGATTTGTGTTTATCGTCAAAGGAATGAACGTTACACCGAGGCCTGTACTCTGCAGCGGGATCGATTTGGAGGTGGAGGGTCCGTCATGGTCTGGGGAGGTGTGTCACAGCATCATCGGACTGAGCTTGTTGTCATTGCAAGCAATCTCAGCGATGTGCGTTACAGGGAAGACATCCTCCTCCCTCATGTGGTACCCTTCCTGCAGGCTCATCCAGCATGACAATGCCACCACGCACAGAACGAGCAGTATGGCTGATTTCCTGCAAGACAGGAATGTCAGTGTTCTGCCATGGCCAGCGACGAGCCCGGATCTCAATCCCATTGAGCACGTCTGGGACCTGTTGGATCGGAGGGTGAGGGCTAGGGCCATTCCCCCCCCCAGAAATGTCCGGGAACTTGCAGGTGCATTGGTGCAAATCTGGTGCAGTCCATGAGGAGGAGATGTACTGCAGTACTTAATGCAGCTGGTGGCCACACCAGCTACTGACTGACTTTTGATTTTGCCCCCCCCACCCCCTGTTCAGGGACACATTATTCCATTTCTGTTAGTCACATGTCTGTGGAACTTGTTCAGTTTGTCTCAGTTGTTGAATCTTATGTTCATACAAATATGTACACGTTAAGTTAGCTGAAAATAAACGCAGTTGACAGTGAGGACATTTTATTTTTTTTTTGCTGAGTTTACAAAACATTAGGAACACTTTCAATTCATCGGGGCATGGACTTGACAAGGTGTCAAGCGTTCCACAGGGATGCTGGCCCATGTTAACTCCAATGCTTCCCACAGTTGTCAAGTTTGCTGGATGTCCTTTGTGTGGTGGACCATTCTTGCACACTGGAAACTGAGTGTGAAAAACCCAGCAACATTGCATTTCTTGACATGCAAACTGGTGCGCCGGGCACCTACTACCATATCCAGTTCGCTTAAATATTTTCTTGCCCATTCACCCCCTGAATGGCACACATACACAATCCATGTCTCAAGGCTTAAAATCCTTTAAAACGGTCTCCTCCCCTTCATCTACATTGATTTGAAGTGAATTTAACAAGTGACATCAATAAGGGATCAAAGCTTTCACCTGGTCATTCTGTCATGGAAAGAGCTCATGTTCCTAATGTTTTGTACATTTTGACACATTGTAAAGTGGGACCCAAACAACCGATGCACCTGTACAGATGCACAGTTTGTCCCGGTCTATTTTCTGCTAATTGTCTGTATCCTCTTGTTTGACCTCCCCTGTCTACCTTTCAAAGCACTTTGAAACAGAGACCCAGGACTTGGCGGGGGTGGAGTGGTCTCCTAACGGCTGTGTTCTGGCTGTATGGGACAGCTGTTTGGAGGTAAGCCATTGGAAAATTTGTTGACAATATGTTGACAGAGTGGGAACCCTGAGAGAGAGTGTGTGTGTGTGCTCTCTCCCCAGTACAAGGTGCTGCTGTACTCGCTGGACGGCCGGCTGCTGTCCACCTTCAGTGCGTATGAGTGGTCGCTGGGCATCAAGTCTCTGGCCTGGAGTCCCAGCAGCCAGTTCCTGGCCATCGGCAGCTATGATGGAAAGGTCTGCGCTTTGTCTCCTTCTCTTTCTATAGGCTTACGGTGGCTTCCAGATACATGCATTCTGTGCAACCTGTGCAGATCCGTGTTAATTTCTTCAACAATAATTTAATTTCGTCAATGACCTATTTTTCTTGATGAAAGCGAGTGACGATAACGAGAAATGCCTTGGGGGGGGGGGGGGGACATTACAAATTACTTCATTTTAGTTGTTGAAAATGTAACTAGATGAGAATTCCACATGAGCCTAATGGTCATTCATGTGTGCTGTATTTCATCTATGTTGCCATTCTTGCGGTTCCACAAATGCAAGTTGCTTTTTTCTGACATAATACTTTGTTGGAAAGCTCGTCTTGTCCCCTTTTCAAGGAAATCACTTATTTACCCCCCTCCGACAGTTATGATGGGGAGAAAATCAGAGCTCTGAATTGTTGAACCTGTAGCCAAGGCTTTATAGCCATATGGTTTATTATTCCTGGTATTGGCTAAAATCTGCCACAATAGCAATATTGACAGCTAAGGTATACGAGGGGATAGTGGGCTTAGTTGGACAAGGGTATCTGCACACAAGGTAAGCAGAAAGTTGTAGTTATGTATTGGATAAAATGCACTGACTATGTGACTGATAACTGAAATATATTTTAAGACTAAATCTAAAATAGCTGGCAAAATTAACGCGGGTGCAGATTATATTGATGTGGTTCCTGAAAAGAAACTCTTACCTACTATCGTGCATAGGCCTTTACAGAGAAGTGATTTATTGGTCAAGTCCCATTCCAAACATTTGGGGCTGGTTTCCCAGACACAGATTAGGCGTAGTCCTGTAATGAAAGCACTTTCAATGGAGAATGCATTTTGTGTCTGGAATATCGTCCCATAGTCATGTAGAAAATAATATAATAAATTGAAGCTATTTTAGACTATAGGGACATGGAGTTGGTGGTATGACTGTGGGCTTACCTGATGGTTTTGATCAGGTCCGGATCCTAAACCACATCACCTGGAAGAAAGTGACTGAGTTTGACCACCCAGCCACCATCAACAATACTAAAGCTGTGAGTACTCTTTCCAATGAGTACATGTCAGTTATGTGACGACCTAACGTGCTGAGGGGTAGGGGTTAAGGGGTCCATACAACTTTCATTAATATGCCCTTACACTCTACTACTCTTCGTCAATTGTTCTTAACCCTCTGTCCCCCCCCCCCCGTGTCCTTCCTCCATTCTTCTTCTTGATCTCCACTAATATGTTTGTTGATTGAAGCAAGCAAGACAAGTTGCAGTTAAATAGATTTATAAACTGGGGGGTTTGAGCCCTGATTGCTGATTTGGCTTAAAGCTGTGGTATATCAGACTGTATACCACGGGTAATGCAAAACGTTTATTTTTACTACTCTAATTACGTTGGTAACCAGTTTATGTAGCAATAAGGCACCTCGGTGGTTTGCGATATATGGCCAATATACCACGGCTGAAGGGCTGTGTCAAGTCACTCTACGTTGGGAAACACAACTTGAAAAACATGAACATGAAAAACCCAGCAGCGTTGCAGTTCTTGACACAAACCAGGGCGCCTTACACCTACCATATCCCGTTCAAAGGCACTTAAAAAATCATCTTGCCTATTCACTCTGAATGGCGCACACACAGGCAAAATCCATGTCTGAATTGTCTCTAGGCTTAAAAATCCTTCTTTAACCTGTCTCCCCTTCACCTACTCTGAAGTGGATTTAACAAGTGAGTGACATCAATAAGGGATTGTGGCTTTCACCTAGGACAGATGATTTTTACACACTACGTGCTTCAGCACTCGGCTGTCCCGTTGTATTTTGGAAGTTGTATTTACTTTCTGCCATGCAAATGATTTTGGGACTGTATCACTGTCCCCTCTGCTACAATACTCACACTCCATTTCATGTCTCCCTCTACTGCTTTATATGTAATTGCTTGAAACACAATGCTTTTAATTGTGAGCAAGTGCTGCGAAAGGACCATTATTTACCGAACTGGGCACTTTAATGCTTGGGTGTAGCTGAGGAAGTGTAGACCATGCCAGGTGACTGACTGGAGCTTGTGTTGTCAGGTGGTCTACAAGGAGGTGGAGAGGAAGCCAGTGGTGGGGAGTGCGGACCTGTCCATTCAGCACCACATCACTATGGGGAGCACCCTCTTCAACACACAGAGCAAATGTAAGCACACCTCATCACGCCACACCTGGCAGTGGATATTAGCCAACAGGAGTGTATATTTAATTAAATATGCAACATATGCAGCTATAACTCTTTCATTAAACCCCAACCTTAAGAAAATATGCAATTTGGAATAGATGAAATTGAGATGGTATAATAACCCATATTCAGCATAATTTTTATTAGTACACTGGAAAATAAGGTTTTATCACAGGCTATATCACTGTCAAAATTGTCTGACTTATTGATCCTGCTTCTGTGGCGCATTCCTCTGTTGTAGATGAGATCTGCCCATTGCCAGTCCAGGTACCTGTGGTCAAACCTGACCTGGACCGTGCCAACCCTAAAGTCGGGGTCTCCTCCATGGCATTCAGCTCGGACAACCGCTACCTGGCCACGAAGAATGGTAAGGGACAGATTCACACTGGAACGTTGCTCTACTAGCCATAGGTGTAAACCCTGCAGACCCACACTCACAAAATGACCCTTTACCAACCAGGGTTAGATGATGTCAATCATTTTCTGAATAGTTTGTGTAGCATTTGGTGGCTGTCACATAATTACTAGTCCCATTTAATTGTATGGTGGCAATGATGGTGCTGACTAGGGTTTGTGTGTCTATCCCTGTAGACAACATGGCCTGCGTGGTGTGGGTATGGGACATGCAGAGGCTGGGGCTCCTGGCTGTTCTGGAGCAGACGTCGGCCGTGCGCTGCTTCCAGTGGGACCCCCGTCGGCCCCGTCTGGCCCTCTGCACCGGCAACGCCAAGCTCTACCTCTGGTCCCCCGCAGGCTGCGTCTCTGTCCAGGTCCCTGCTGAAGGTACTGTAGCTCTGACCCGGCCCTCACCACAAACCTCATAGCATGTGAAGTCAAACACACATCACTTATCATGGGTTGTAATAAAACTGTAAAAGAAGTAGTCAAGCACAGTCAAATGCTCTGTGTACTTTTATTGGTTAACAATATTTACATTCCAAATGGATATTCATCAGGTCACTGCAAACTACACAGTAATAGAAATAGGACTGTTTCCCAAACCAAGTTAAATCAAGTACTCCGCTAGAACAACTGAGTGGAAGAGCTGGGGGTACTCGAAGAGGTATGGGGGAACACTGAAATGGAGGAACAGTACACTGGTAGGGACACTTCAGCTTGGCATATGTGAGCAGTAGGTGGAGGTCCTTAACACCTCGTGTGTCCCTCCTTCCTAGGTGGTTTCCAGGTGCAGTCAGTGACTTGGCACTGCAGTGGAGACTCCTTGATTCTGTTGGGGAAAGAGCAACTGTGTCTGTGCTACATGGAGGTTGGGGAAGAGGAGGAGGAGGAGGACGACGACGTCAAGTGAGAGAACCCCACGTACTCTCTCCTAGAGCATTAAGATTAGTACTCCAAAGACTGTCTGAGCCCATACTCAATCAGGGCTGTGGTCTGCACATGACCAGAAGAATTCCAAAGTGCTGCTCTGACAGTCAACTCTATGGCCATTAAACTGTGGTCATGTGTACTTGCACTGGTCAGTGTCAGCCATCCCTGCAGGTAACGTTCGACTTATTTAGGGGAGGATCACAATATAGGGCAGGTGTAGTTGAGGTCCAAGTTCCTGTAGTATTTAAGAGATGTTTACAAAGTGCATTTGTCAAATATCTGTCATTTAATTATTTGAAGTATTGTGTTTGTAAAAATGTAAAGTCTAGAGGTAACAATTATTTTGTAATAAAGTTTGCTATGAATACCCATTTAGATGATTGATTCAGACAGCAACTGTGTCTAACCATTCCGGTCTACATTCAATCACTCAGAAGGCCTCAAACAGTTGGAATGTTCTGCTGTGGATGAGAATGGAAAAGGGTGAAAACGTAGTGCTGAGTTCCTCAGGCAGATATTAAGGGGGGGGTGCTGATGTGGCTGGCTGTATTGTTAAAAACAAAAAAGCTTTAGGGCTCGATTCATCCATATTTCCAAAGTTCAAATCTATAGCATGGATCTTCTGTGATTATTACCACAGCAAGCAAGGTACTTGGTGTCAAACATTCAGGCCTGGATGAGATCTTTAAGGTCAGGGCCCTCCGCAAGGCTCACAAAATAATTTTAGACTTCGAACTTTGAACTACTCTCCTCTGGGTGCAGGTATAGGCCACCCCCCAGCAGGAAAAAAACTACTAGACAATAATTTGTGCCAGGTGTGATATCCCTCCTAAATAGCTTGGGCTATTTAAGGCCAGCAGGCTAGTCTTTTTTTTGTGCCCCAGGGTACTTCAAACTGGGTTTACAGGAACCTGCAGTGTAAGAAACAATGCCACAAGACATGATTTTGATGAGTATTTATTTAATAAGCAATGTACAGCATTCAAGGTCATTATGAGCATATAGTCAGCGTTATGAGTCAAACTAATATGCAAATTGGTCGGATATCAGATTTACCCCGTATGAAATATCAAAGTAATGTAGGCAATTGCCTCATGTTGGTGACCGTGCTACAAACATTAAGCATTTGACCAAGAAGTTAGTTTTCTTTTTGTAACATTCAAAACCTGCATCAATTGATATTCTGGAGCTTTTTTGAAGTTGAACAGAGACGGCATGCAAACCCAACATGCAAGACATGCATGTTACATTTAGACCAGGAGTGGAAGGGGGAAAAAAAGGTATTTGGACAGACATCTTAGTTCATTCCAGCAGTTAAAGCATGATCTTGTGTAAAGCAGAGGCCTAACAACCAGATTCTTCTCTGGTGAATGGATGAGAAAGATTGGTTTATTTCAAACCAGTTTAAATCTGGTTCCTGGATTTCTTGACGTTGATTTGTCTTGCATACTTTGAAATATTCCGTTTGGATCCCATGCAAGAATGATATCTTACTCTGTTTAGAAATAAAATTGAATGTCCATCAACCATTGTGACTGATAAAATGTAATAGGGCCTCTAGGAAATCTTAGACTGTTAATTTGCAATTGACTTATGATTAATCAGTTTCAATTATATTCAGCCAATGTCACTTCCTGTTATTGTCCCTTATACATTAAGTCACTTCCTTAGATTGGCTCCTGTGCAGCGCTGATACATTTCAATTTGTGCTTGTTTAGGTTGAGACAGTTGGGGGTATTTAAGGTTCCTCTGGGTGCCAGCATGTGGGAGTAGAAGGGAATGAGGTGGATGTTCTCGCGGAGCAAGCACTCTAGCGTCGACATGGAAGTGACAAATCGGTAAAGCAGTGGCCAAGTGGGTTAATAAGTGGTTAAACAAATAGCAAGAGTTGTGGAGCAGGGAGGGGAGACACATTAAAAGGTGGGGGCAGGGAGGTCCTCATGTCGAGAGGAGAACAAACAATGGCACTATAGTCCTTTCCAAATACTTTAACAGAAATGGATTATTCTGTTCCTGAGAGCTACTGAACAAAAGGTCCGCGGCAAAGCCGTGCGAGCAAACGAACTTGGTAAACGGAGACCTTAACATACAAATCTGATTGAGGCTGAAATTTCAACCGCTGTATCCAATTGAACTTCAGTTGCTTTTTTATTTGAGGTTTATGTCAGACTATGGCTACAGTCCTAACTAGTTAGTTACTTGAATAGTTGACTAATAGATCAATGTAATCTAAAATGGCCACCATTTTTATTCCCACGTGGATTTTTTTTATTTTTATGGTCAAGTTATTCAGGTGGTTGATAAGACTATTTTAGCCTCTGAGCAAGATTTGTGTATTTGAATAGTAGATTGTTTGGTGAAACCATATGTAGAAGGGATTATTTGTTCCCCTTCTAGACATGTCTATACCGGTCAACACTAAGAATCAAACAGGTATGGAAGGTGTCACTGTACTTTTAATTATCCCACAATGCCTGACGGCAAATCATAATACTGTTAGTTCGGAATTAAACTGCCTTTCTTGTCCTCATGCTATGTAGCTAATGCTAAAGTAACATATTCCACAACACTCACCCCAATGTTAGACATCACATTTTCATAGGACCTAATCCTCTGCTTCAGCATGAACTAGCCTAGCATGAGGACGATAAAGGCTGTGTGTTTTCTAGAAATGGAGATGAGTAGCCCTAATCATTTTAAGAAAATTGTCACAAGGGGATATCTGTAGTTGGGCTTGCACCAGACAATGTATAATTCAAGTAAAATATAGTAAATAAACACTAACCGTCAGAATAACGTGGTCATAGTTTTGACTGAAAAAGCTGATTGTAGCACCGGCAGCCACATTAATTCTCAAATTTTACCACTACAACGTCCCAATATGATGGATTTTAGAGCCAATCTGGCTAATGCAATTTTGCAAGGCGTCTCAGGTTGAAAATAATGGGTAGACCGCTTGATCAGGCAAAGCTCATTGCATTAGTTTCTGTAATAACGACCGCTGATAAAGCCCACTCTTATACCTAGAGTTAAAGCACCTAACCATGCCCTCGTACGGCACAAAAGGCCCACGATAATATTAACTTCCAAAGGCTCTAAGTCAGGTTCACCTAGCAGCATCAGGTGTGTATTACAGTATTTTCACAATGACAAGGTAAACAGTATGCACTGTACCCACAATTAGCGACATTCCCTAATCGCACAAACACACCAAATTCACATACAGTAGGTCTCTCCACTCGGGGGTTAAATAATTATGGCAAATGGAAAACAACTTTGCATGAGAGCACTGTGGCAGGAGTGGAGAGAACTCAGGCTTGCTGCCGACCATGGCTGCCCGCCGGTTATACTCAAGCGTTGGGTATGACACAGCCACATTGTCAGCATTCCACGAGCAGACAGACACACACTCATAAAACACACAGTTTGACAGTGCTCCCACTGCTGTGGAATAAGAGGGTCACTCAGTGGGAAACATTTAGAAGCCAATCTTTCCCCTAGTCATGGAGTAGCCCAGCTTGGCCTCATTGTTGATGAAGGACATGATGCCCAGGTAGGTCTCGATGAGGAGGGGCCTCTCTAGGATCAGAACTCCGTTGGCCCTGCCCGGAATGGCAAACTCCTTGTGGGCCTTCTTCACTGCCTGAACCAGCTGGGTCCGGAAGATGTCCATCTGACAGAAGAGGAGAGCAGCTAAGTGTTTAATATACCAAGCTCCCATGTGAACATGAATATTGCATATGAATCGTTATTATTGTAAATGGGGGAGGGGAGGTGGCAACGTAAGAGTTTAACCTGGCAGAGAGAGGCCACTTTCTCGTCGGCACGGGCCATGGGGTGCTCAGTGAAGGTGACATAGGGCATGTCTGTGGACCAGGGATTCCAGCGGTTCACGAAGGAGGGGCGTGGGCGTTTGTCCCACTGAACCCGAATCCCATAGCCCTCCCTCCTGTAGAGACACTTATTGTAATTCCAGTGTGCTGGGAGTAATCAATGAATAGTAGGCTGTGTTCAGTGGGCACGAGAGGAGAAAAGCTTTAGAAACAGGTGTATCTATACTTGTCCAATATGCGTTCCTAGTTTTCGGTTTCCATGCCTACTGAACACGTCTGACTGCTGAGTGTATTTGGCCCTGTCCAGAAACAACCCCAAGCGACTTGAGTAGACTCAACATAGTTGGATATGTATAAGCAATATGGCAACATTTCCACCAAGCCTATCCCAAGTGAACGTTAGCCTTCTACCATATTGCTTATACTGTACCTATCCAATTATTTCAGAACATCGACAAGTGTCTTGTGTTGTTGTAAGTACAGGGTCATAGCTCAGTGGCGCTTACTTGTTGAGTGATTTGGGCGGGAACTCAAACTCGCCCACTGAGATGGTGTCCACGGCATTAAGGGAGATTCTGATGACCTGCTGACACAGCAGGTTGATGAAGTCATACTTGCAAACCAGCAGGGACCTGTTAGAAAACCAAGAGAGACAATATGGCAAATTAAGTGAAGAGTGTATAAACGTTCATGCAAGTTTGACGCCTTTATCAGCACGAATATATCACAACCGCGTCGAGGCTTTCATCCAGTCGGCAACATAAATGTATCAAATGATATGGGAATGGATCCCTCCAATTGGGTTCAAATGGATATCCAATCGTAACATTTGCCACTAATCATTTGGTTTACCTGTCAGTTATGAGCACCAGTCTCTCCTTCTCGTTGTTCCAGTGGTCAACTCTAAGGGAAACATTATTACATTCAGATTTAGCATTCTCATCTGTAGCAAAATAATGTAATGAGATATTCATGAAAATATGAAGTCACAATGGTGTAAGAGAGACTAAAATGTGCCAAGGGGTTGTGTGATTTCTTTACCAATTGGCATCTGCCGGCAGAATATAATTTTTCATGGAGATGGTATGTATTAACTGGATAAATAAACATGCCGTTAAGCACTACATGGCTCTTAATTGCCCAAAAAATATTATCCTTGCCTCTCACTTGCACTAATACCGTTTCAAAGGTTATTTACCACAGCCACAGGAAAATAGGTGTAAAACAGTAGTGGCATTCTTACCTTGAGAGCTCTTTCCCAACAATACAATAATAATAATAATAATATAGAATAAAAACCACAAGAACTACGATGTGAGTTAGAAACACGAGAATGCAAGTATATACATGCATACATGCATATATGCAAGTGACTGGTAGTAGGATAAAGAGCCTTCAGAATGTATTCACACCCCCTTGACCTTTTCCACATTTTGTTGTGTTACAGCCTGATTTTAAAATGAATTAAATGTAGATTGTGTCACACTAGTTAGCATTGGCTTGTGAAACTACCTCTGTGTCCAGTATGAAGTTAGAGACAGAAAAATGGTATCCACAAGGTCATTGGACTCTGGGTAAGTAGATAAAGGGACTCACTGCCAAAATCCCAAAGTATCCCTTTAATAGGTGAATGACTGTCACGCTTGCTAATAGTGATGAGGTCACATTAAAAACACTACCATTTGAATACCTTCTATTTTTTTACCTTTATTTAACTAGGCAAGTCAGTTAAAAACAAATTCTTATTTTCAATGACGGCCTAGGAACAGTGGGTTAACTACCTTGTTCAGGGGCAGAACGACAGATTTGTACCTTGTCAGCTCAGGGATTCGAACTTGCAACCTTTCGGCTGCTAGTCCAACATGCTAGGCTACCCTGCCACACCCTATGCCTATGAGATAGGAAGCGATGTGAAGTATAATGTGCTTACTAGTCATTAAGACCAGCCTTATTGATGGTAGTGTTTAACATGATTTTGGAATGACTATCTCTGTACCCCACACATAACGTACAATTATCTGTAAGGTCCCTCAGTCGAAGTGTGAATTTCAAAACACAGATTCAACCAAAGACCAGGGAGGTTTTCCAATGCCTCGCAAAGGGCACCTATTGGTATATGGGTAAAAAAGTTCAAAAGCAGACATTGAATATCCTTTTAGGCATGGTGAAGTAATTAATTACTACTAAACGATATCATAACCGCCATCGACAAAAGACAGTACTGTGCAGCCGTCTTCATCAACCTGACCAAGGCTTTCAACTCTGTCAATCACCATATTCTTATTGGCAGACTCAGTAGCCTCGGTTTTTCTAATGACTGCCTTGCCTGGTTCACCAACTACTTTGCAGACAGAGTTCAGTGTGTAAAATCGGAGGGCATGTTGTCCGGTCCTATGGGGGTACCACAGGGTTAAATTCTCGGGCCGACTCTTTTCTCTGTATATATCAATGATGTTGCTCTTGCTGCGGGCGATTCCCTGATCCACCTCTACGCAGACGACACCATTCTGTATACTTCTGGCCCTTCCTTGGACACTGTGCTATCTAACCTCCAAACGAGCTTCAATGCCATACAACACTCCTTCCGTGGCCTCCAACTGCTCTTAAACGCTAGTAAAACCAAATGCACGCTTTTCAACCGTTCGCTGCCTGCACCCGCACGCCCGACTAGCATCACCACCCTGGATGGTTCCGACCTAGAATATGTGGACATCTATAAGTACCTAGGTTTCTGGCTAGACTGCAAACTCTCCTTCCAGACTCATATCAAACATCTCCAATCCAAAATCAAATCTAGAGTCGGCTTTCTATTTCGCAACAAAGCCTCCTTCACTCACGCCGTAAAACTTATCCTAGTAAAACTGACTATCCTACCGATCATCGACTTCGGCGATGTAATCTACAAAATAGCTTCCAATACTCAACTCAGCAAACTCGATGCAGTTTATCACAGTGCCATCCGTTTTGTTACTGAAGCTTTGTTACTAAAGCCCACCTATAATTTAGCCCAAACAACTACCTCTTTCCCTACTGTATTTAATTTATTTATTTTGCTCCTTTGCACCCCATTATTTTTATTTCTACTTTGCACATTCTTCTACTGCAAATCTACCATTCCAGTGTTTTACTTGCTATATTGTATTTACTTTGCCACCATGGCCTTTTTTTTGCCTTTACCTCCCTTATCTCACCTCATTTGCTCACATCGTATATAGACTTGTTTATACTGTATTATTGACTGTATGTTTGTTTTACTCCTTGTGTAACTCTGTCGTTGTATGTGTCGAACTGCTTTGCTTTATCTTGGCCAGGTCGCAATTGTAAATGAGAACTTGTTCTCAACTTGCCTACCTGGTTAAATAAAGGTGAAATAAAAATTAAATAAATACCACCCACCACTGCGACCTGTATGCTCTAGTCGGCTGGCCCTCGCCGCATGTTCGTCGCCAGACTCACTGGCTCCAGGTCATCTACAAGTCTATGCTAGGTAAAGCTCCGCCTTATCTCAGTTCACTGGTCACGATGGCAACACCCACCCGTAGCACGCGCTCCAGCAGGTGTATCTCACTGATCATCCCTAAAGCCAAAACCTCATTTGGCCGCCTTTCCTTCCAGTTCTCTGCTGCCTGCGACTGGAACGAATTGCAAAAATCTCTGAAGTTGGAGACTTATCTCCCTCATCAACTTTAAACATCTGCTATCTGAGCAGCTAACCGATCGCTGCAGCTGTACATAGTCCATCGGTATATAGCCCACCCAATTTACCTACCTCATCACCATACTGTTTATATTTTATTTACTTTTCTGCTCTTTTGCACACCAGTATCTCTACCTGCACATGTTCATCTGATCATTTATCACTCCAGTGTTAATCTGCTAAATTGTAATTATTCACTCCTATGGCCTATTTATTGCCTATCTCCTCATGCCTTTTGCACACAATGTACATAGATTTTTTTTTCCTACTATGTTATTGACTTGTTTATTGTTTACTCCATGTGTAACTCTGTGTTGTCTGTTCACACTGCTATGCTTTATCTTGGCCAGGTCGCAGTTGCAAATGAGAACTTGTTCTCAACTAGCCTACCTAGTTAAATAAAGGTGAAATAAAAAAATTACACTATGGATGGTGTGTCAACACAACCCTTCACTACAAAAAATAAGCATCCTTCTGGAGAGAAAGGAAACATTCTCACCATGAGGCCAATTGTGACTTTAAAACAGTTTTTAAAATTGCTGTGATAGAAGAAAACTGAGGATGGATCAACATCGCAGTTACTCGGCAATAATAACCTAATTGATTTATCTCTATGCGGCCTCATTGTCTCTAGTGCCCCCTGCTGTCATAAAACGGAAGTACAGACATATACTGAGGGTGGTGGGAACATAGAAAGACGAAACTCTTAGTTCCGGGTGTCCGATATTATGAGTGGGTGAAACAATGATATGAATGGACGAGGCCATCGATCACGTGAAACCATTCATTCCGTTGTGAAAACTCGATAGCGCATTGAGGCCAAATGAAGAAGGCGGTTTCAATTATTCCTATGGGTTGGTTAATCTCTCGTGGACAGTGCACGTAGCATAACATCTGACACAATTGCGCAAGATATTTAGTTCATGGAGACAACATGGGCTGTGCTATCCGGAAACATTGGGACGTCCCTACCCCCATTGAAGTTAAAATATAAAACGGTTAGGGGTTAAGGTACCCCATTCATAGACGTTAACTATCTTTAGCGCCTATTGACGATATTAAATATATTTCAGAATATACTATCATCGAGAAATAATTTAACAAAAAACAAAAATTAATACACCATTTTAATAGGGTTCCCACAAGGCCATATTGGTGTGTTACAGTGCTTGTTTACGGAAGACAGAGTGGACCACCTGTGCCAATTAGCCATCTGTGTCTCCGTACAACTGTGTGCAGATGGAAGACTGACGCCCAAACGTGTTGTCACTGAAAAATACTGTCAGCTGCAAATGTTAAAACAGTGTATAGTAAGTGTGTATTGTCATGTGAAAGTAGAGGGATTTGTGTTTCTAGAACCCTACCGCAACCGATAATCGAATCACGTTTACATTTGAGAACAACATGCGCTGTTTGAGCTACTCCAGAAAGTGACTTTGCAGTGCTGCCGTCTCATTGAGTTGCTCAAATTGAAGGCCGAACGGGTTACTGCAGGCTGCCATTAGCAACGCAATCTTTTTAACTTCTGTGTGCGATTTAAAAACAATTAGTTCAAAGACATACAGTTGAAGTCGGAAGTGTACATACACCTTAGCCAAATACATTTAAACTATTTTTTTCACAATTCCTGACATTTAATCCTTGTAAAAATTTCCTGTTTTAGGTCAGTTAGGATCACCACACAGAATGTCTCCTTCCTGAGCGGTATGAAGGCTGCGTGGTCCCATGGCGTTTATACTTGCGTACTATTGTTTGTACAGATGAACGTGGTATGTTCAGGCATTTGGAATTTTCTCCCAAGGATGAACCAGACTTGTGGATGTCTACAATTTGTTTTCTGAGGTGTGGCATGCACAAAAAGTAGATGTCCTAACCGACTTGCCAAAACTATAGTTTGTTAACAAGAAATTTGTGAGGTGGTTGAAAAATGAGTTAACGACTCCAACCTAAGTGTATGTAAACTTCCGACTTCAACTGTACATCTGGTGTATCAGAAGCAATTATTGGCAACTATAGAATGGTGAAGAAGAACTCCGCGGAGTATACAACTAAATTAATTTAGCCATTCATTGTAGCATTGGCACTCTGTAGTGTTGCTATTTTCTCACGTTCTTATGTCAATTAACTCATGACATTCCTAGATTACTCATTATACTAATAAAGTCAGATTTAAAAATCAACAAATACAATAGTCAGTTTAAAAAAAGGTTAAGGGTACAAAACTAATATATATATATATATATACATACATACACACACACACACACAGTACCAGTCAAAAGTTTGGACACACCTACTCATTCAAGGGTTTTCCTTTATTTTTACTATTTTCTACATCAAAATGATGAACATATATGTAATCATGTAGTAACCAAAAAAGTGTTAAAACAAAATCAAAATATATTCGAGATTCTTCAAAGTAGCCACTCTTTGCCTTGATGATAGCTTTGCACACGCTTGACACTCTCAACCAGCTTCATGAGGAATGCTTTTCCAACTGTCTTGATTTGAAAGAGTTCCCACATAAGCTGAGCACTTGTTGGCTGCTTTTCCTTGACTCTGCGGTCCAACTCATCCCAAACAATCTCAATTGGGTTGAGGTCAGATGATTGTGGAGGTCAGGTCATCTGATGCAGCACTCCATCACTCTCCTTCTTGGTCAAATAGCCCTTACAGCCTGGAGGTGCTTTGGGTCATTGTCCAGTTGAAAAACAAATGATAGTGGGATGGCATATCACTGCAGAATACTGTGGTAGCCATGCTGGTTAAGTGTGCCTTGAATTCTAAATAAATCCCTGACAGTGTCAACAGCAAAGCACACCCACACCATCACACATCCTCCTCCATGCTTCACAGTGGGAACCACACATGTGGAGATCATCCGTTCACCTACTCTGTGTCTCACAAAGAAAATTCACATTTGGACTCAGACCAAAATGGTCTATGTCCATTGCTTGTGTTTATTGGCCCAAGAAAGTCTCTTCTTATTAGTGTCCTTTAGTAGTGGTTTCTTTGCAGCAATTTGACCATGAAGGCCTGATTCACGCAGTCTCCTCTGAACAGTTGATGTTGAGATGTGTCTGTGAAGCATTTATTTGGGCTGCAATTTCTGAGGCTGGTAACTCTAATGAACTTATCCTCTGTAGCGGAGGTAACTCTGGGTCTTCCTTTCCTGTGGTGATCCTCACGAGAGCCAGTTTCATCATAGCGCTTGATGGGTTTTTGCACTTGAGGAAACGTTCAAATGGTAAAGATTGACTGACCTTCATGTCTTCAAGTCATGATGGACTGTTGTTTCACTTTGCTTATTTGAGCTGTTCTTGCCATAAGTCACACCTGTTAATTGAAATGCATTCTAGGTGACTACCTCATGAAGCTGGTTGAGAGAATGCCAAGTGTGCAGAGCTGTCATCAAGGCAAAAGGTGGCTACTTTGAAGAATGTCAAATATAAAATATATTTTGATTTGTTTAAAAAAAAATTGGTTACTACATGATTAAATGTGTTATTTCATAGTTTTGATGTCATCACTATTATTCTACAATGTAGAAAATTGTAAAAAGAAAAGAAAAACCCTGGAATGAGTAGGTGTGTCCAAACTTGACTGGTACTGTATATCTGGCTGTGTTGGCAAAATCTCTACATATCCCATTGAGGCAAGCAGGGAGAGGCTGGCCATTGTCACAGTTTCAAGACCAGTCAGAAACATCCAGCTAACCCTACACCAATGGAATTTAGATCCACATTAAGTAGCAATGATATCCTTCGCCACTGCCGTCTTAACGACATGACAGCTTGAACCAGTCATGACTATTCCAAAAAAAAAAATCTAGCTTATATGCACAAAAAGCTTCTAGCAAATTGTGTGCACAAATTTGTTTACATCCCTGTTAGTGAGAATTTCTCCTTTGCCAAGATAATCCATCCACCTGACAGGTGTGCTCGTCATCCTTACCAGGGTCTTGACCTGACTGCAGTTTGGTGTCGTAACTGACTTCAGTGGGCAAATGCTCACCTTCAATGGCCACTGGCACACTGGAGAAGCGTGCTCTTCACGGATGAATCATGGTTTCAACTGTACCGGGAAGATGGCAGACAATGTGTATCGCGTCGTGTGGGCGAGCGGTTTGCTGATGTCAATGTTGTGAACAGAGCACCCCATGGTGGTGGTGGGGTTATGGTATGGGCAGACATAAGCTACAGACAACAGACATAATTTTATCAGTGGTAATTTGACTGCACAGAGATACCATGGACGAGATCCTGAGGCCCAATGTCGCGCCATCAGCTCATGTTTCAGCATGATAATGCACGGCCCCATGTTGCAAGGATCTGTACACAATTCCTAGGAGTTGAAAATGGCCTACATACTCAGAAATGACACCAATTCAGCATGTTTGGGATGCTCTGTATCGACGGCGTGTCCCAGCTCCCGCCAATGTCCAGCAACTTCACACAGACATTGAACAGTAGTTGGACAACATTCCACAATCAACAGCCTGATCAATTCTATGCGAAGGAGATGTGTCGTGTTGCATGAGGCAAATGGTGGTCACACAAAATAGACTGGTTTTCTGATCCACACCCCTACCTTCTTTTTTAAGGTGTCTGTGACCAACAGATACATATCTGTATTCTCAGTCATGCTAAATCCATAGATTACGGCCTAATGAATTTATTTCAATTGACCGATTTCCTTATACGAACTAACTCAGTAAAATCCTTGAAATTGTTGAATGTATATTTTTGTTCGGTGTAGTTACATGATTGTTTTGAAGTTTAAGGGTGCAGTATTTATGCACAAAACAATAGCATAGTTCAAGTTTAGGACAGGATATAGCTGCTGGACGCTAGGCTAATTCAGGACAAAGGTTGTAGTTTTTATTTGATTAAACAATTCAGAGACCAAAACAAATACATCAGATTAAATATTTAAGGAGAGCGAATCGATATACAGTCCCTAAATCAGCTGTAACTGTCAATACTAAAACAAAGCTTAAAATGAAGTCGCTTCTGGACATGGTAGACTCCTCACCACTAATTGGGGGATCCTGTTTTCCGCTAACAATGTCTGCAGTACCACGGTCGGCCTTCAACTTCCATGGCTTCAATGAGAGGGGGCAGTTGTTCTCCACTGGAATGAATCATTGAAAACACTCAGACATCATCAAGCTCCTTTCAAATCACCTGTAGTGCTAGGGCAAAAACCAAAACGTGCACCCAGGGGGGGCCCCAGGACCAAATTTGGGAACTTCTGTACTGCCAATGTAACTTTACTGGCCTATGTGATGATGTGAATTGCTGATAAAATGACTCACTCTGCAAGCAGCCACACACTCAGCACTTCTCCATCCTCTGAAGGCAGGCCCACTGTTCTGATGTCATTCACTGCTCGTTCAATGGTCCCTGGCTGAAATGAAGAGGCCACAGTTAATTGATTTCAGTCCTCTCATCATTATAATAATCGAGCAGATGGTTCCATATATCATAGCTGAATAAATTGCAGTTGTCTGAATAAATGGTTACGTTTAACAGAACGGTTTGTTTCACAATCTTAAGAAATAGAGGTTAGTTTGTAACGACATGTTGCATGGGTGTTCACTGCCACAAATACGCACCTTCAAATCAGAGCGAACCAAGCAGTCAATCTGCAATTGCAAGCTGATTGCAGCGTGAGCGTTTGACAGCTGTTTCCAAGCTAGCCTATTAGCTTGCTAACTAGCTAATATCTGACGTTGTTCAGATAAAAAAAAAAAAAAAAGGTCAATTATTAGCCAGACTTACCCTAAAGACGAAATAATCCTTCACTTTCGCTTGCATTGTTGGGTTGTGGACATGAAACGGCGTCAACGTTTGTAAGGGGGAGCAACATGCTACAGAAGAACTATACCCAAGGCTCCCTCTGGCCCCCGGCGGTGTGAAGGCAACCTCGACTCCATCCTCTGCCTCTGCCGGATGAAGGACCGCAGCCCCCGGACTCATTGGTTCAACCGTGTCGTTTAGCTGAAGCATAGTGCAAACTGAGTTGTAATAAAAAGCACAGAATAGACTTCAACCTATCCTCTCGAAAATAAAGATTCAGCAAACGGTGTATTGTTTTGAATTGGTCATTGCGCACAATAATACGATCAGAGAGGATGGTGTTTACAAGGAAGTACCCCTGCCTCACTTCCCCCCTTAGATTTCCTTTTTTCACCTCTTAAAGGGGAAATCTGCTGTTCAAACAAGTGTTCACCCCCGCCACTGTTGAGCTGTAATCCTTAGTCCCGAACAGCTAAAACAAGAGTTTCTATTTTTATTTTTTATTTACATTTAAACAGGCAAGTCAGTTAAGAACTCATTCTTATTTACAATGACGGCCTACCGGGGAACAGTGGGTTAACTGACTTGTTCAGGGGCAGAACGACAGATTTTTTACCTTGGATTTTTATTTATTTATTTCACCTTTATTTAACCAGGTAGGCAAGTTGAGAACAAGTTCTCATTTACAATTGCGACCTGGCCAAGATAAAGCAAAGCAGTTCGACACATACAACGACACAGAGTTACACATGGAGTAAAACAAACATACAGTCAATAATACAGTATAAACAAGTCTATATACGATGTGAGCAAATGAGGTGAGATAAGGGAGGTAAAGGCAAAAAGGCCATGGTGGCAAAGTAAATACAATATAGCAAGTAAAACACTGGAATGGTAGATTTGCAATGGGAGAATGTGCAAAGTAGAAATAAAAATAATGGGGTGCAAAGGAGCAAAATAAATTAATTAATTAAATACAGTAGGGAAAGAGGTAGTTGTTTGGGCTAAATTATAGGTGGGCTATGTACAGGTGCAGTAATCTGTGAGCTGCTCTGACAGTTGGTGCTTAAAGCTAGTGAGGGAGATAAGTGTTTCCAGAGTGTTTTCAGAGATTTTTGTAGTTCGTTCCAGTCATTGGCAGCAGAGAACTGGAAGGAGAGGCGGCCAAAGAAAGAATTGGTTTTGGGGGTGACTAGAGAGATATACCTGCTGGAGCGTGTGCTACAGGTGGGAGATGCTATGGTGACCAGCGAGCTGAGATAAGGGGGGACTTTACCTAGCAGGGTCTTGTAGATGACATGGAGCCAGTGGGTTTGGCGACGAGTATGAAGCGAGGGCCAGCCAACGAGAGCGTACAGGTCGCAATGGTGGGTAGTATATGGGGCTTTGGTGACAAAACGGATTGCACTGTGATAGACTGCATCCAATTTGTTGAGTAGGGTATTGGAGGCTATTTTGTAAATGACATCGCCAAAGTCGAGGATTGGTAGGATGGTCAGTTTTACAAGGGTGTGTTTGGCAGCATGAGTGAAGGATGCTTTGTTGTGAAATAGGAAGCCAAGATAGATTTAACTTTGGATTGGAGATGTTTGATATGGGTCTGGAAGGAGAGTTTACAGTCTAACCAGACACCTAAGTATTTGTAGTTGTCCACGTATTCTAAGTCAGAGCCGTCCAGAGTAGTGATGTTGGACAGGCGGGTAGGTGCAGGTAGCGATCGGTTGAAGAGCATGCATTTCGTTTTACTTGTATTTAAGAGCAATTGGAGGCCACGGAAGGAGAGTTGTATGGCATTGAAGCTTGCCTGGAGGGTTGTTAACACAGTGTCCAAAGAAGGGCCAGAAGTATACAGAATGGTGTCGTCTGCGTAGAGGTGGCTCAGAGACTCACCAGCAGCAAGAGCGACCTCATTGATGTATACAGAGAAGAGAGTCGGTCCAAGAATTGAACCCTGTGGCACCCCCATAGAGACTGCCAGAGGTCCGGACAGCAGACCCTCCGATTTGACACACTGAACTCTATCAGAGAAGTAGTTGGTGAACCAGGCGAGGCAATCATTTGAGAAACCAAGGCTGTCGAGTCTGCCAATGAGGATGTGGTGATTGACAGAGTCGAAAGTCTTGGTCAGATCAATGAATACGGCTGCACAGTAATGTTTCTTATCGATGGCGGTTAAGATATCGTTTAGGACCTTGAGCGTGGCTGAGGTGCACCCATGACCAGCTCTGAAACCAGATTGCATAGCAGAGAAGGTATGGTGAGATTCGAAATGGTCGGTAATCTGTTTGTTGACTTGGCTTTCGAAGACCTTAGAAAGGCATGGCAGGATAGATATAGGTCTGTAGCAGTTTGGGTCAAGAGTGTCCCCCCCTTTGAAGAGGGGGTTGATCGCAGCTGCTTTCTAATCTTTGGGAATCTCAGACGACACGAAAGAGAGGTTGAACAGGCTAATAATAGGGGTGGCAACAATTTCGGCAGATAATTTTAGAAAGAAAGGGTCCAGATTGTCTAGCCCGGCTGATTTGTAGGGGTCCAGATTTTGCAGCTCTTTGCAGCTCTTGCTGGATTCGATCCAGCAACCTTTCTGTTACTGGCCCAACGCTCTAACCACTGCCGCCCCTATTGGACAAATTCAGTAGGTTCCTCTTGTTTCGTTCCGTTTAAGAATATAATAAAAATGTATTGGCCATTCACGATGGAAATTTTTCTTTGGCATCTCCTTCTATTAAAATAATCACATACACATACATTCTCACATCATACACTTTTAAACCAGTCAGTCCATCGTGTTGCATACACCAACAACATAGAGGACATTTTAGCTAGAAAGCCACTTGTTGTTCTCCTAATGAAATAACTAGCTAGCCAGCTACTTAGCCCTGTTGCCCACGTTATAACGTTATAAGCAGCCTGCTAGTAGGGCTTGACCGGACCGGGTTATTCGTTGTATAGCTAGCCACAATAAGGATTAGCAACATAGTGGAATTTGCGTTTTGCCTTCAAACTAAAAGTCCCTCGTTGCGCAGACGATTACAATTGGTGGAATCATGCCATATTTAGACTAGATAATGTTAAACAAGGTTGAGTGTTGGAATTCATATCGCACTGTACGGCCTTACCTGAGGATTGGGGAGCAATTAAATAGGGTATCAGTCTACTCAGTACCAAAGTGCTTTTTCAGAGTTATCATGCGCCAAACATCCACATTGCATTGTTTTTCCTCTCGAATAGTGTTCAGTAGGTTGACTGGTACAATAAATGTGGCTCAGAGTCCTGCAATAAGAAATATGATGCTAATGTTCTCTGGATGTCACTGAGTAGACTGATACCCCATGTCATTGATCCACAATCCATAGGTAAGGCTGTACAGTGAAATAGGTACGCCCCCCCCCCCCCCCCCCCAATAAAATTCAGTAGTCTAACAAAATTCAGTGTGATTTCAACAGACTTTTGTCAAATTAACAAATTATTGTCTTTTGTTGAATTTATATAAGGACATTCCAGCCTCGTTTAGCATGATCTATTCCATTATGGCATGATTCCACTATTTGTATTAATTTGCATTACTTTCATCGATACTTTTATTTTGAAGGCAAATCGCAAATTCCACGATTGTGCCTAATCCTTATTGTGGCTAGCTTCACATAGATGGGTCCGACCATCATTAATCAAATAAGAAGTGTCTTTTAAATTAGGGGTCTTTAAGATGATGACACCTAGGTAGAACGATAGCTAGCGAGCTAACTATAGCTACTGAAACAGATCGTTTAGTTATTTAATACATAAACTAAATATCTCACTATCTGTCCACTGCTTTATAAGACATAAAAAAATTAGGCCTATAACAATTTTGACTATGCAGAGGAGAGAGAGAGAGAGTTCTCTGTTGGGTACATGACAAATACAAGGGACATTTCATATAAAAAGCACACAGGTTTTTATTGCATATCAATTTCATGTATAAATTCTTCATAGCATTGGAAAGATTACATTTGGTATACATTTCTATTCTACAGAATTAACATCAGAATCATATCAATTCCATGAAATTTCTCTGAAGTACATCTTCAATAATCACAAGCATCAAAAAAAACTTCAATTTCAGGTATTGTTCAATATTATTCTACAATCCTTTCATTTTTTTCATTACAGCTTTCTCCCACAATCTTTTTTGTATTCATTTAAGAACCACCTGCCCGATACATCTGTAAGGACTTGAAGTCAAACCTACTAACCTAACCACATGTACAATAAGTGCATCTACGGATTCATCATTTTTTATTTCATTTTTTAATTTAAGATACACATTTCACAAATGGACATCATTATGACTGCCAAACACGTCATGCACAATATCTTTTTAATAAACATAACAGAGGTGATACAACTCGGATTCAAATGAAACGAGCACCATCCATTTAAACCCATATTTTTTTCATTGAATTTTTCAGACATATGCAACATTGTTTTTTAAAATACTATACAGTTAAAAAGAAACTTTTTTTTGTTGTTTTTTTGTACTTTTTCCTGTAACAGTGGGGAAAGAACAGCAACCGTATTCTGAAGTTATCAGTTTGTGACCATTTGCCAGATCCTTTCAAAAGCTGGCAATGTGATCTTTGACTTCAATGTGCATCCATAATTCTACAACCGACAGCGCGCACTTATTACAGTAGTACATGACATGAATTACTCCATATATAGTATACCTAAATATTTAGTAACCCCAGTCTCTGCATTTAATAGTAATGTATTGCAAAACAATGTGTTAACCGTGGATCCACATTTAGTATAGCAAGACAGAGACCTCTGTCATCATTATCATCGGACATGTAATGATGCAGCAAAACTAGTATCACCCTGCCACCTGCTGACAAAAAAATTAAATTACAGTGCTTCAGTTACTGATTTTTTTCCAAGTTCATCATCATTTTAAGTGAGGGTTGATCATCCACTCCAAGTGAGGCAAATCAGGTTAACTCCTAGTAACTCTTTAGTGACAGAGACCCATGCCTGCCCAGTTTGTTGTTTTGGACCCATGCGTTTAAGTGCTGGCCTGAACCTATCCCGCCCAGTCCTGAAAGTCTTAATTCACATGTCCAGCGTGAAAGCAACTTTTGCAATTTACAGTGAACAACCCTTCAACTTACAGCGACATGAAATAAAAAAACCCTGCGCAGTATTAAGTGCCATCTCTACCTTTGTCTACAGTTTGGAATGAAATCCCGTAAATTAGAAGATAATTGGGAGGAAGGGAATTGACAAGGGATTTATCAAAAAGAGTGTGTTTGCAAATATGAATACAAAGTGAATAGAAGTCTTTGAAACTTAAAATCCTATGTATGTCATTTTTCTCTCCAAACCAGAAGCATTTCCTGGTTTGATTTCTTTCCTAGTTTGATTGTTTAATTCTTTTGCTGGTCTCACAGTACAGTAAATGTGTTCTGCTGGGTGTTAAAACCCTTTACAGACAATCAAACTCATCTCAGTTACAGCTGGAGTAAAGGGTGAACCATCAAGCTATGACCAGCGGGTTTTATGCCTCAAGGAAGAAACATACTCTTCTCAGGATTAAAAGTCTCTCGGCTGTCGAAACCCTCGTGTCAAACACTAGTTACAGAACCATTTAACCCCGAGAGTAATGCAAGTTCTACTAACAAGTGGAAATATGATAGAATGGTACACTGTAGTTGGACACTATCTGAAAAACAATGTCGATTTTATCAATGACTGGGCATTGAGACATTTTTTTTTCTAAAACCACACGGTCACATTTAAAAAGAATAATTCCTACAATTTGAAACCATCAAAGCAGAATCTGAGCACTAATAAACTGATTGAGTTGATTGGATTTGTTATCGAGTGAAATGTATTTGCTTATACTTAGGATCAATGATAAGCTAACAATACAATGCCCTGGCATCCAAATCACCTGACATTCATAGTGAAGGCTTCCATTTCATTAAATGACCACCGTAAGACTTCCAACACAAAACACATCAGCATACTGGTTGAAATGGTTGAACTGAAACGAGAGAAAACCAAACCTCGTGCTAGACACAGCATTGCAAAACATGATATAAACAATCTAGAACTACCGTGTCACTTGAAATAAAAACAGCTGATTTTCATGCTTTCTTTCCAATTTGGCACACTGGTCTTTACAGAAAAAAAACATTGAAACCCAGATTCAAAATCCCGGTCGTGTTTCGATTCAACTTCATTCCTTCAGCAACACTTAAAAGAGGGATGAAACAAAATACTTTTTTTTTTCGTGTTTTCATTTGTCACTTGTCTCCAATTGTGACATTTTTTTTTAACCTAAATAAATAGAATTACACACACTCTTTAAATCAAATATATACGAAGGTAAAAACAACAACTATGACAGCAATTAAAACCCCTCGAAAAAGAAATGATTGTCGGAGAACAAAACCTTTTCTATGGGTTATTTGGCACATACCACTCTTGCTATGAACGTCCAGGTTATTTTGTACATCATACAACAATATCATACAATTTTGGTCCTTCACTAAATAATTATATTAACATTTGAGCACGGAGGTGCCTAAAATGAGACAATACTGTTTTATCAAAGAGAAAAACACAAAATGGAATCACGTTAACAAATGAGCAAAAAAGGGAAAAATAGGCTTTCCCTATTCTAACCAATGGACATCCATTTAACCTCTTGTTCACCGGATAACTTTTGAGGTCGAGACTTTGTCCTCTGCAATGCCCATTATATGTTGGGGGCGGTCATTCTCCATGACATCATTGCCATTCGAGCTTGATGCATCATCCTACTGTACTTTCTTCATAAACAAAAGCCAGAGTGCCCTTTCCTGCTCTAACATTTATCATTGTGCTATTATTGATTTGAAACAAGAATGAAGAGAGTGAAGGCATTGGATATGATGATGGGGGGGGGGGGGGGGGGGGGGGGTCCATCAGCTAACGAGCTAGTTAGTACATCCCCACTATGTGTTGACACTGCTGCTCCTCCCACCCGGCGAAACAGCACCCCCCTATGGACATGCAGTGCATATGTTCCAGACCGACTGTTACTGTATCTGTTGCTATTGAGACATTGTGTTAGACTGTGTAGAATAGATGGGTGTTTTGCTCTCCTAGTGATGCGTTTACACACTCAAACATAACTGTCTCTGAGAGTCCAACCAAAGGGGTTCGTTGGGGCGGAGTGGGCGGGTCTTGTAGAATGACTGGGGTTTGGGGTGGTCAATCCTGGGATGTCCTTCACTCCTCTACAGGGAGGATCTCTGCTTGCGACTGTCTGTTTGTCTGAGGGGCCCCTCGTACACACACGCACTAACGTGGGCATGCACGAATCAATGCGCGTAAACGCGCGCGCGTACGCACACAAAAACACACACACCCACACACACAGAGAAGGGCAGGAGCCAGGAGTCCTCTCTCTTCTCAGGCCGGGGGTGTGTGAAGTTGAGTTCTCCTCCGTAGTAGCCTCCTACCTTCTGCCGCGCTCTCTCTCTCTCTCTCTCTCTCTCTCTGTCACTTTTCTTATTTTTATCGTGATACTATACTGCCTCCCTCCTCTCTCTCCTAGATGTGGTTGAGTGGGTGAAAGCTGCTCGTCTCGGACGGGCCTCCTCCCATGCTCAGCCAGGCATCCAGTGAGTTCTGGGAGGACGCGTGCAAAGGGTTGTTCTCCGACAGAGACAGCATCATTGCATAAGCCTGGAGGAGACAGAGAAATGACAAACAAAATCAACATCCATTGGTCAGAAACCATTTTGTGAGTCTCCGCGTTGTCAGCCAATCGAACATGACTGTCATTATTGTCGATAAAACACCAAGAGATGTTCCATCTCGGATTAGGAGTAGCGTTTCAACGATTGCAACAAATCTGGGCATGCAAGAGGTCAAAGGTCAAAGGTGACGCTGCTGATGGGACAGTAGGTGTAGTAGAAGGAGAGCGTTAATAGCTCAGTTAGTAGGTAAGTTAAGCGAAAGGTAAGGCATGTCAAGGAGAAGAACACTGGTCTTTAATTCAACGACTCTCATCCCGACACTCCATACAGCAACACTGAACAACATTGGCCTCGTTGTCATGCGTTTTCTTCGCTGTGTTTTCCCTTATCATCGAACTCAATCGAACTCAAGCTTCAGGGACCAATGTCCAAAATGATTGGCCACTTTCTGCCTCCCTCGCTCTCTTTCAACGAGAGTCCACCTACCTGGGTTTTAGCCTGCCTGTACAGAGTCTCTTTCAGGGCCTCAGACTCGAGCGAGGCGGTGTTAAAAATGTCTTTAACATCAAAGGGGGGCTCCTCGCTGCTGCTGGCCTTATGCAGCTCCAGGCCCTTGGGGAAGCTGGGCAGGGACTCCAGGTCTAACAGCCCACCGTCTTCCTCTATACACCTGCAGCAGCACCAGGGAGGGGGAGGGGAATGGTAGGGGGGGGGGGGATGAGGGAAAGGGGAAGGAGCATCCTCAGTTAGCCCAACCAATACTGTCTTGTAACTCGATGGATGGACTTTTGATGGCGCATGCATGGTGGGGGCAGATGGACGCACGGACGGATGGAGACGGACGGGATATGGGCTATGGTGGACATAGAGAGAGAGAGAGAGAGAGAGAGAGAGAGAGAGAGAGAGAGAGAGAGAGAGAGAGGGAGAGAGAGAGAGAGAGAGAGAGAGAGAGAGAGAGAGAGAGAGAGAACCACGGATGCACTGAAAGGGAAAGGGAGAGCTAAAAGGCTCAACCATTTGGAGCCACTGTGCTCGTTGCGGGGAGAGAGAGACTGACAGACAGGTGGACATGGAATGGAACTGTGAGAGTTCTATCTGCATCCCGACACCCTTTTGTCACCGTCTAGCTCTCGTTGACCTCACTGCACTGCCATTACAGGGAGGGCAGGTCATGCATTGTTACATTTGATTAGTTTTGTTAGTTGGAATGGGAGGAGACAGAGGTGGCTGTTGTGATTGGGTGGGTATGTTTGTGGAGGTGTTGTGTGGTGTGCTGTACATGACAGTCTGAATTTGTCTGTAGTTGTGTGTAACTACGTCTGTATTCTACCAGATAGGACATACCTGCGGGTGTGTTCGTAGCTCATGGCTAGCGGTGTGGCCTCCTCCTCTTCTTCCGCCTCCTCCTCTTCTTCGTCCTCGTACGCCTCCGGCGTGACCATAGTGACCGGGGAGGGGGACTCAGGCGCCTCGTCCTGAGACTTCTCTGTCAGGCTGCCTTCCTCCTCCTCTTCGTCATCTCCCTCCGCCTCCTCCTCCTCTTCCTCCAGCCCCCGGGCTGCCATCTTGGAGTTGGACAGGCTGTGGCTAGATGGACGCTCCTCTTCCGCAACCTCTGACCTGCAACGACGAGAACCTTATTGATTTTGCACTTTATTTCTAGCAACAACAAAAAAATGGTTTCTTTCATTTCAATAAAATACAATCTATTATATTCTTAAAATGTCTTGGTTGACCCTCATTGGGTTTAATAGGTGGAACTATGCATCCAAATAATCTAATGCCGTCCGTTTTCTCTCCTCATCTCCTCATATTCACTGCTCAGCTCACTATTTCCACCCATTCTGCTTTGGCTAGATGAGCGGAGACGAGGGAGAGAAGACGGGAGGAGAGGATGGCCCTTTTACCTCCATATTAGGACTTTGATTGGTCTTTCTAGGCCCACTGCCCTAGCTGCCTCAGTGGGCCACGGCCAGGCATCCCTTCTGTCTGTCTGCCTGTCTGTCCCCTGTCTGTCTGTCAATAGGCAATGAGTCATACTTTGCACAGCCATAACTAAGATGCCAGGAGCTCCGTTGACAGCGAGCAGAGCCCCATTCCCACTATCCAAGCAAACACACGTGTGTCGACAATTGTCGAGACCCGTTTCAAAGGGGAAACGGAGCCGAATGATTAATTGGCTAATTCCTGAGAACCAGTATATAGGCAAGAATTGCTCAAATGGTTAGTTTGGGCCCCGATTCTGGATGCTGTGTGTGTGTGTAGGAGTGTGTGTGTATGTGTAGGGGAGGCGATGGCTGCTCAGCAAAGCAGCCATTGCGACCTGCCGACTTTACATTATCCAGCCCCCCCACCCCGGTCTCCGCCGCTTCATGCCTCATGATGTCATTTCCTCAGGGGGAGCCCGTTTACCCTAGGAGAAGCCGGACAGACGGACATTTATCAAACCAGACAGGATACCTTCGGGGAGCGAAAGGGACAGAGGGGTGGTGGGGTGGTGGGGGGGGGGGTGCTTGTTCTCCTCTTTCAATCTAGATTAAATATTGTATAATCAAATTGGCAGGGGCTGTGTGGGGGGGATATAGGGACGCGGCTCTGACGCTGGGCCCTGCGTTTTGTCACTTAGTCTAAACACGTCAGCCGTGTGTTTGTGTTAGCAACCTGGGAGACTGCCTCAAATGGAGTCTCCCTGAGGACCTGCACTGCCAGCCTACCCTCCAACAAAAGGCATACCCCCCCACAACAGGCCTACCCCCCCCCCACAACTTTTGAGCAGAAGAAACGCCCAGTCCAGCTCTATCCCCCCCCACACACACTGTCCACCGTCCCCGCCCCTCCGCACACTGTGTAGTGCCCCATACACCACTCCTTACCTCACAGGCTAGACAGTGTCCAGGAGAGAGGGGGAAAAAAAACACTAGAGCGAGACAAGTGACTAGACCGACTTGACTTTGTTTACAAACACTTTGTGGAGAGGAGACGCATGAGCGCACAGATAGGCATACACACAGCTGTGTGTCTGTGTTCAATGAGGGGGGGTTGGGGGAGGCGCTTCAGTCAAAGTGTCTGTGTGTCTGTCTGTGTGTGTGTGTGTGTGCGTGTGAGTGTGTCTGGGATGGACAGAAAACAGAGCACTTATTTTGAATTACAGATATTAAAATGCCAGGCTTGCTTGTTCTGGATGGTTCTGCACTATTGATCCCAGATGGCAGAGGGGCTAAATTACCCCTGAGTTCTGTTAACTTTTATGTCTACTGACCAGGGAGGGAGGGAGAAAAAGACAGAGAGCGAGAGAGGGAGACACAGACAGACAGAAAGAGATTGAAAGAGAGAAAGACAGGGAAAAAGATGGATATATTGAGAGAAAAGAGAGTGAGAGAGGGAGAGAGGGAGAAAGACAGATATACATTGAGGGAAAAAAGTATTTGATCCCCTGCTGATTTTGTACGTTTGCCCACTGACAAAGTAATGATCAGTCTATAATTTTAATGGTAGGTTTATTTGAACAGTGAGAGACAGAATAACAACAACAAAAAATCCAGAAACACACATGTCAAAAATGTTATAAATTGATTTGCATTTTAACGAGGGAAATAAGTATTTGACCCCTCTGCAAAACATGACTTAGTACTTGGTGGCAAAACCCTTGTTGGCAATCCCAGAGGTCAGACGTTTCTTGTAGTTGGCCACCAGGTTTGCACACATCTCAAGAGGGATTTTGTCCTTTGCAGATCTTCTCCAAGTCATTAAGGTTTCGAGGCTGACGTTTGGCAACTCGATCCTTCAGCTCCCTCCACAGATTTTCTATGGGATTAAGGTCTGGAGACTGGCTAGGCCACTCCAGGACCTTAATGTGCTTCTTCTTGAGCCACTCCTTTGTTGCCTTGGCCGTGTGTTTTGGGTCATTGTCATGCTGGAATACCCATCCACGACCAATTTTCTCACCCAAGATTTGATGGTACATGGCCCCATCCATCGTCCCTTTGATGCGGTGAAGTTGTCCTGTCCCCTTAGCAGAAAAACACCCCCAAAGCATGTTTCAACCTCCATGTTTGACGGTGGGGATGGTGTTCTTGGGGTCATAGGCAGCAATCCTCCACCTCCAAATACGGTGAGTTGAGTTGATGCCAAAGAGATCCATTTTGGTCTCATCTGACCACAACACTTTCACCCAGGTTGTCCTCTGAATCATTCAGATGTTCATTGGCAAACTTCAGACGGGCATGTATATGTGCTTTCTTGAGCAGGGTGACCTTGCAGGCGCTGCAGGATTTCAGTCCTTCACGGCGTAGTGTGTTACCAATTGTTTTCTTGGTGACTATGGTCCCAGCTGCCTTGAGATCATTGACAAGATCCTCCCGTGTAGTTCTGGGCTGATTCCTCACTGTTGTCCGGATCATTGCAACTCCCCGAGGTGAGATCTTGCATGGATCCCCAGGCCGAGGGAGATTGACAGTTCTTTTGTGTTTCTTCCATTTGCGAATAATCGCACCAACTGTTGTCACCTTTTCACCAAGCTGCTTGGCGATCGTCTTGTAGCCCATTCCAGTCTTGTGTAGGTCTACAATCTTGTCCCTGACATCCTTGGAGAGCTCTTTGGTCTTGGCCATGGTGGAGAGTTTGTAATCTGATTGATTGATTGCCTCCCTTTAAGAGTGTGCTCCTAATCTCAGCTCGTTACCTGTATAAAAGACACCTGGGAGCCAGGAATCTTTCTGATTGAGAGGGGGTGAAATACTTATTTCCCTCATTAAACTGCAAATCAATTTCTAACATTTTTGACCTGCGTTTTTCTGGATTTTGTTGTTGTTATTCTGTCTCTCACTGTTCAAATAAACCTACCATTAAAATTATAGACTGATCATTTCTTTGTCAGTGGGGAAACGTACAAAATCAGCAGGGGATCAAATACTTTTTTACTTCACTGTATATAGAGAAAGGAGAGTGAGAGAGGGAGAAAGAGTGAAAGAGAGAAATAGAAAAACAATCAGCCCAACTGGCATGAAGACGGCAGAGCGAAATCAAGGAGGAACCATTACGTGTCATCAAAAGAACCCAACATGCCTCTCTAGGGCTTATTGAAGAAGACGGCTCGGATATTTCCCCCAGAACACGTCTGTCAGAGCCAGTACATGTTCCCGACATCGCCCACCACTGCCTCCGAACCTGGTTCGTATTCATTATGAGCCAAATGCAAGAAAACAGACTGAACCTACCTGGACTTGTCCAAAAAGAAATGCATGATTTCATTTTCAGTTGCAAAACATTTTACTAAGGTGTGCACTAATGAACATGACCGTGCTAAGCACTAGCTGCTCTCTATATACCTGCGCAGGGCCGTAGACAAGAGAAGGCCAGAAGCTCTGGTATATGTTTATCCCTGGTTAGAACCTGGGAATTTTCTTTCAGTTGAGGAGAAATTAGTCGTTGAGAACTGTCAGAGCAGAGTTGAGGGGGGGGGGGGGGCATTTATAGAGCTGTACTGTACAGTGTCTACTATTCTGTACTGTACTCCACCTAAAGCCTGTTGGAGTAACATTCAACCACTAGAGGGCAGAGTATGTACAGTTTCACCATAGACACACATCTGACAGGGGAGTAGAGACAGTGTTAGGAAGGCTGGGAGCGTCAGATCAACTGCAGTATACTCCTAACCAGCCAATCAAATGGACACCTTAAAAAAACACAAACCTTTATAAAAACTATGAATGTTTGTAAGTTAAAGGTCCTTGTTTTGGTGTGTGTGTGTGTGTGTGTGTGTGTGTGGTATGTAAACAGAGGTCATTCGCTGAACCACGCTTGCGTGATGATGAATGTCCTTGCCTGAGACCTGAAGACTTGTGTTGGCTCCCCAAGCCAATGCCTTGGCTTTAGCTCACCGGGCTCACACAGTCTTGTGGTAGGAGACTGGGATTCAAAACCCCTTTGTAGAAAACATTACGAGTGCTCTGTTCTGAGCTTGCGTGTCCGTGCGTGTGTGCGTGTGTGTGTGTCCCCCCCCCTACCTCTTGTCTGTTGAGCTGGATGCCTGGTTCAGCTCGCTGTTGGAAATGAAGTTGCGGATTTCTGAGAAGTACGAGTCCTCCTTCTCATCTAAAAGTGCATGATTGTCTGGCTCGGAGTTGGGAGAGGAAACGTTGTTTCCTAGGTTGGAGAGGATCCCAGAGTGTTGACTCACTGTAAGCAGGAAACACACCACCGTTAGCCATGGCATATGGAGCTATAATAAACAGCTGGAATCGGGGACTACACTGTACATTTCAATGACACACTAAGCTATACACTACACATGTCAACGTACACGACACTCACCACCAGGGAGGAATAAAATTGGTAAAATAAATGCTGAACCCGGAAAGAGATGGCAGGCGCCGAGTAACAACTGCTAATGTCGAAAGGGATAGTTCAGGATTTTGGCATATCCGTTTCCTTACCTCGAAAGCAGTCGACAGACAACGAGTGACTGCAATCCACGTTACCCACACAAATATCGAAACATGTCAAAATCGTTGAGCTGGGGGTTAATTAGGCGAACGGGGGACCCACCGGGGATGCTCTCATGCTCGTGCTTCTTGAGGTGACGGTCCAGGTTGGTCTGCTGGCCGAAGCAGCGGTTGCACAGGTGACACTTGAAGGGCTTCTCCTTGTTGTGGATGTTACGCACATGCCGCTGGAGGTTGGAGGAGATGCTGAACGAACGGTCACAGTATTTACACCTGAGTAGAAAATACGGGGAGGGAGGGGTAAGTTTGATTTCTGATTTAAAAAAAATATTTGTGCAGGTAATGTAAAGGTGGTAGGTTGTAATGCCAATACCACTCAATGCATTGAATCTGAGTTTAAAGAGAATGGGAGAAAGACATAGAAGCAGAGAAGGAGAGGGATGCAGAGAGAGAGAGAGAGACAGAGAGAGAGAGAGAGAGAGAGACAGAGACAGAGACAGAGAGAGAGAGAGTAGGCTAGACTGGTAGCGGGGCATAGACAGGCAGGGAAAATGGAGCTTGGGAAGCTGAGAAAGAGTGAGAGAAAGAGCGAGAGATAGAGTGGTAGAGAGGTGGTCTAAATGAGTGGCCTGTTCCACTGTGTAAACAACAGTAATGACCCAGAATGCCTCAGTCTAAACACTGTGGGCAACATGACTGTTAATCTACTATTGGTCTTTCTACATGGACACATTTGTCACTGCAGCTCTGACACACACACACACACACACACACACACACACACACACACACACACACACACACACACAGGGTTTTCCCCCTTGCCTGCATGGTGGGAGAATATGGAGGTGTGTTGTGCGTCCGTCAATTCCTCAAGCACACACAAGTAATATGATGAATAGGCGACCGCATCAGTGGTCAGAACATAAACTAGAAGCAAAACGAGGGTTTTCACTCCGTCACCACATCACAGTCACGAAAAAACACACAAACAGACTATGGGTCAATTAACACTGCAATAGCGCCACCGTGTGGTGGAGAAACATTGATGCGCCACCCGGTGGGAATGGGAGTACAATATTTAGCAGCCCTGATGCAGCACAGCCCAGCTCAACATCCACTCTGACTACTGCTCAATCTCACTCCCCACTATGGGAAATCTGGACAATCTGGCAACCGGGGGTCGGCATGGCAACCCAAGAGACAAACAAGCAGGTAGGAACGTGGTCCTGATTTGAGGGAGGATTTCTGGAAAATCTTTCAGCGATATATCTGGGGTCGTGACCGCGCACACACGCGCGCACACACACACACACACACACACACACACACACACACACACACACACACACACACACACACACACACACACACACACACACACACACACAGCTGTACATCTATTTAACCTGGCCATAAATAAACAGTGGCCAGGCCTTGTCAAAACCCCCAGCCCACTGACACTGGCTCTTTGTTGTGTGTGTGTGTTTGCATCAGGGCCTGCAGACCTGCTACAAGGTGACCTCCGCTAACCCCAACAAACACCACACACACACACACACACTGACGTCAGACAGCAAGCCCCTGCTGCTGCAAGGCTGGCATTCAGGGCTAATTGCTTTGGGAAAAGTTGCTGGTGATCAAGCTTTGGAATCAAGATGCAGGGCCCTTTTCATGTTCTGCCGTGTGTTTGTGTGTGCGCTACGTGCGTACATGTGCGTGCTCAAGCTCGCTAACATCCAGACTCGGAGCAACACACTTCACAGAGCATGGTCGAGCGCCAACACTAATTCCTTTTTTTCTCTCTCTGTGTTTATATTTATTTGTGTCCGAAGGGACGTGAAATTACGACTTCTTTTTCTAGTCCCCGGCAGTCCAGAACATTGCGACGGGGGCTGCACATGGAGCGTTACTGACTGAATGGGGTCTTTCAGTGGTCAGGTCTAAAGTGTGGCCAATTTCTGGAGCAGAAAGCAGCCGCCTGATAGGATCTCAGGCAGGCAAATGGCCCTCAGACAATGAAGCATGAAGGCGGCGGCTAGAAGGCCCTGGTCTCTCTTTCTGTCCGTCTCTCTCACACACACTCTGTCGCTCTCTCTTCGTCGCTCTTTTCCTCTCCCGGTGTTTCTTTCCCTCTCCACTTGTCGCTCTCCCCCGCTCTCTCTCTCACAGTCACTCTCTACCTCATCTCGGTCTCTCCTTGTCGCTTTCTCTCCCTCTCCCTCTGTGCTGCTTTTGGTCTTATTTGCCTGAAAAGTGGCAGAGATAATGATGTCTGCTATTTGTTATGGTAAATTGTTTCTAAATGAGCTAATCAGTAGATTGTTTGGACTGGGCCCGGGAACTGGGTCCCCCGAGAAAAATCTCTCTCTCCCTCTCGTTCTGTAGATTGTGCTCAAAGAGTTGGCACTACAGCTCAACAGAAGACAAAGTGCACCACTTTGGGGCCGGGCCCTCAGGTTAGCCAAGTTTCCAATAGTAGGAGGTTCATTTGAAAATGAGATTGCAGGTTCCTTTCTAAAGTAGTACTGCTTGGCTATCACTGTCCCTCTTGCCATTTACAGTCAATCTGTTCTCAAACTGCACACGGTTTATTGGGCTCCAAGATGGAGATGGCGAGAGATGGAGAAACAGAGCGAGAGAGAGAGAGATCATCACCTATCCACCTATCAGAGGATAGGTGATGCAGAGGAGAGAAGGAGAGGGAGAGGTAAGGATAGAGATTCAGCAGGGAGGAGACGGAGAGAGCGAGAGACAAACAAACAGCAGAGACAGAGGGAGACAAGCAGAGAGAAAAGGAGAGAGAAAAGGAGAGAGAGAGGGAGAGGCTGGGCAGGAGCCAAATGATTGATAATTAACGGGTCTCTATAAACAGAGTTCTGATCTTTCCAGGGCACCATTACAACCCAACATTGTCCAGGACCACCACTCCCCTGGCCCATTCCATCCCTCCCTCCTTGTCCTACCCGACTACATCTGGGCAGACTGCATCAATCTTCCTTCTCTTTCCTACATTCTCGCACTTTCCTTGCTCTCTCACTCTTCTCAAGTACCAGACGCACCCCTCCTCACGTTTCCAGCAGGTCGTATATATGTATATATCACTCTGCGGTGTGTGTGTGTACAGCTGAATCTGCACATTTGAGTGTGTGTGTGTGTGTGTGTGTGTGTCCGTCATCGAGGCCTATGCCAGGCATGAGTGTGTTTTTGTTGCCAAATGAGGAGGGATAAATCAGGTGGGAAGGATGTGATTTCATCATTGGTTGACCGGTTGGAGTAGGCCTCTGTCAGCGGTACGGAGAGACCGAGAAGAGAAGAGAGGGCGAGAGGAGCTGAGAGGAAGAGGGAGGAGAGAGAGAGAGAGGGGGAGAGAGGGAGGACAGGAAAGGCTTACCTGTAGGGCTGCTCTCCTGTGTGTGTCCGTAAGTGCCTGGTAAGATTAGCTGACCTGGGGAAGATCTTCCCACAGTACCTGGGGAGAAAGAGAGGGGAGGGGGGAGAGAGAAAGAAAGAGAGAGAGAGAGAACACAGCTTAAATATCCTACACTGTCCCGTACTTCTTACAAAAAGTTTACCCCCCCAAAAAAAATCTCTGGCGTGGTGCCTACCTGCAGGTGTAACGCTCTTTGCCTTTGCGGAGGATGGCGTCGGAGAGGGAGGGCGGCGGCGAGCGGAAGTTGAAGAGCGGGTGGGCGGAGTGCTGCAGTGAGTTGGGCGGGGCGTCCAGTTTGAGAGCGCCGAAGCTCTCCAGCTTCTCCGTCATGTTCTCCATGGCCGACATCTGAGGTAAAGAAGGTGTACCACGGTAAAGATACTGTAGCTGTAGATAGGGGAAGATTTACAGTCACGTTTTAGTCAACAATAACTGTTCTTCAACAGGTTGCACTGTTTTGTTCCAGTCCTACACTAGGCCTTGATTAGTTGGTTAAATCGCGCAAACTGTTCGCCTCGGTGACGAGTGCCTGGTAGCGGGGGCCGGAGAGAGAGAAATGGAGGAAGGCAGGAGGAAGCGATATATCAGAGGTCGTTCTCTTGATTGTGCTGTCGGGAGTCACCTCCCTGACCTATCGCACGTTGGCAGACACTCGAGGAGTCCCCTGAGTCCCACCACCCGGCCCAGGCAGACTTTGTTCTCAGCCACCTCCTCCTTTCCCCTCCGCCCTCAGACTCTCGGTGAAGCCACCGCGAGCTCAATAAGCCATTCAATGAGAACTCTGACGGGAACCATACAATAAAGTTCAAAGATGCCCGTCACTGATACTGCTTTACCTTGTCTCCTCCCCCAGCCTCGGGACAAAGGGCCAGTCAGTTATGGGCTGGGGGTTTTTTATTTGACAAAAACAGCTTACATCCTTCCTGGTTTGGGAATACAACAGGGGACATGGAAACAGACACGCCGGCTCAATGTACTTATTCATGGCGTCTCGGCGTTGGATGATTCCGTCAGCGGAACGAATTAGCGAATGAGCGGTCTCGTCATGGCGGTGTGATAACTGGGTGGATTGGAGCCTAGAAGGTTGGGATAACAGAGGGCTTATTGGGCTTCGTATTTGTCTTGGATGTGTTCTGTCCAAGACCCAGGTGAAAGCAGAAAGTCTCAAAGGACTGTCCTTACGTCCTTATGCTCCCGCCTGTTCTTATGTGCCACCCACACCTGGCATATAGGAGGAAAGGATCCACTGTTGTTGTTGGATGCACATGTAGGGTACAGTGTGTGTGTGTGTGTGCGCGTGTGCGTGTGCGTGTGTGTGTGTGTGTGTGTGTGTGTGTGTGTGCGTGCGTGCGTGCGTGCGTGCGTACTAACTCAGTGTGTGAGTGCCTCGTTCAACTTCACAATTGATAGAGGACCAAGCAGATTCCCGGGTCAGATAAAACGAGTTCCCAACAACAGCCCCCATTCTTCCCCATTCTCCTGGACACAAACACAGGACGTCCTTGATGGACACACTGCTATTATCTAGGCAGCCAGGGAGAAGAAACTGGCCAGGAGGAAGTTATTAGCTCTCCGTGTGCTCCGAGGCCCAGAGAAACAATGCCGCAACTAAGTTTAGGATTAGCAAGGGGCTGAATGGTGGGATAGCTGCATGGGGTGAGATAGGGCTCGATTCAAAAGCGTATTATTCTTCTTATTAATACGTATCATTCTTCTTATCGCCGCTGGGAGGTTGTTTGGTAGGTGGGAAGGGTTGGAAGGGTTCGGGGACAAGCCAAACAATGCGGTTTGGTTATCAAAGGGGCGACGCGATACCAGACCTTTTGTCTTCTGTGCTACAAGGTGGGAGGCGGTGGAATTCCGAGGCGCCACATCGTAAACAAAGGAAGAAATCGTACAGAGCCCCTGAGAAATGACAGTGGCGCTTCGGGACCGCTGTGGGACCGTTGCGCAGGAGAGGAGGGTTTCAGGAGTGGGTTTGTGGGAATTCTCATAGAGCAACATGTTGGGACAAAATCAGATATCGATTCTAAAAATCTGCCTAAGACTTCAACTTGGTGACCAGTTTTCCTAATCTGTCTCTACCCGTCTATTCAATGACATAGATGAGCACATCTGTGTCTACTCAATCAGATGCAGTCAGTCAGTCAGTCAGTCAGTCAGATTGATATTAAGATTACTTTATTTGTCAATTGCACACAATGACCAACTGAAATCTGACTTCCTATTTAACCCAACCCTCTGAAAGACACATACAGTTGAAGTGGGAAGTTTACATACACTTAGGTTGGAGTCATTAAAACTCTGTTTTCAACCACTCCACAAATGTATTGTTAACAAACTATAGTTTTGGGAAGTCGGTTAGGACATCTACTTTGTGCATGACACAAGTCATTTTTCCAACAATTGTTTACAGACAGATTATTTCACTTATAATTCACTGTATCACAATTTCTGTGGGCCAGACGTTTACATACACTAAGTTGCCTTTAAACAGCTTGGAAAATTCCAGAAAATTATGTCATGGCTCTAAAGCTTCTGATAGGCTAATTGACAAACAATAGTATGCAAGTGTACACCAAGTGTACACCATGGGACCATGCAGCCGTCATACCGCTCAGGAAGGAGACACATTCTGTGCAAATCAATCACAGAACAACAGCAAAGGACCTTGTGAAGATGCTGGAGGAAACAGGTACAAAAGTATCTATATCCACAGTAAAACAAGTCCTATATCAACATAACCTGAAAGGCCGCTCAGCAAGGAAGAAGCCACAGCTCCAAAACCACCATAAAAAAACAGACTACAGTTTGCAACTGCACACGGGGACAAAGATCGTACTTTTTTGAGAAATGTCCTCGGGTCTGATGAAACAAAAATAGAACTGTTTGGCCATAATGACCTTTGTTTTGTTTGGAGGAAAAGGGGGAGGCTTGCAAGCCGAAGAACACCATACCAACCGTGAAGCACGGGGGTGGCAGCATCATGTTGTGGGGGTGCTTTGCTGCAGGAGGGACTGGTGCACTTCACAAAATAGATGGCATCATGAGGGAGGAAATTTATGTGGATATATTGAAGCAACAGCTCAAGACATCAGTCCGGAAGTTAAAGATTGGTCGCAAATGGGTCTTCCAAATGGGTCTTCCAAACTTCTGACCCAGCTCTGTCAGGAGGAATGGGCCAAAATTCACCCAACTTGAGTGGGAAGCTTGTGGAAGGCTACCCGAAACGTTTGACCCAAGTTTGACCCAATTTTAAGGCAATGCTACCAAAAACGAATTGAGTGTTTGTAAACTTCTGACCCACTGGGAATGTGATGGAAGAAATAAAAGCTGAAATAAATCATTCTCTCTACTATTATTCTGACATTTAACATTCTTAAAATAAAGTGGTGATCCTAACTGACCTAAGACAGGGAATTTTTTACCAGGATTAAATGTCAGGAATTGTGAAAAACTGAGTTTAAATGTATTTGGCTAAAGTGTATGTAAACCTCTGACTTCAACTGTACATATACAGGTTGCAGAGGTTGGAGCAGGAGGCTTCAACACTGGACTCCTGTGGAGCAGTTGCTGTGGGGTTTAGGTGTCTTTCTGAAGGGCACAACGGCAGGCAATGGCATCTAAGACTTGACACCAGAAAACCTCCTGTTGCCAGTTCACTTCCCGACAGATTTTTACCGTCAGACCCGGGATTCGAACTCGCAAACCTCCAGTTGCTGGCTCGCCTTTCTAGGCTACCTGCTACCTGTCTGTCTGCCTCGCAGCAGTGGGGGTTTGCTGTGTGTGTGTGTGTGTGTGTGTGTGTGTGTGTGTGTGTGTGTGTGTGTGTGTGTGTGTGTGTGTGTGTGTGTGTGTGTGTGTGTGTACCTGTGGATGAAAGAGCAACGGGCTGGGCCTCAGGTACTTCTCCTTCAGAGCTCCCACAGGGTCCAGTAACTTCCTCTTTTCCACCCTGCTGGACAGCAAGGACAAGGGTTACGTACGAAGGTCAGAGGTCAACTGGAAAGGTCGCACTGATTCACACTATACATGCCCATATAACGTATTATAATTTCATTTATACATTTTATGGACACAGTATGTTTTACATGAGTTATCTTGTTGTTATTAGTCCCACCCTCCAGCTCCATTCAACCCCTCCCATCTATCTCTTAACACCATCCATATTGGATTTCTATTGGCCATATCTTTTTCAACTGTGCTGCGATGCTTCACAAAAGCTCTGAACCTTTCCATTCTCATAGTTTCTACAGACTGAACATATATATTTTTTGCTAAAAGCATTATTATATTATTGATAGATTGACTATGACTTCTCAGATCGCCCAGTAATGTGAGAGTGCATACTTAGTCGTTTGCTAGTGTGGATATTGCAACCTAGTCCTTTCCTCTCATCTCATGAGGGGAAAGGTTAAGTCTGAACACTGACATACAGATTTGGAGATATATATTATACTGAATATAGGTTCTAACATGAGTTTCAACTTGAGTGGGTTATCATACAGTGTCTGGTGAGGCCTCTGGTCTACTCGGGGCTGAAATACCTGTATATTGGGTCCATGAAGAAGGGTGAGGGCTTGGCGTAGTGCAGGGAGGGCTGCTGCTGGGGCGGCTGAGCCAGGGACTGCTGTTGCTGGGGCAGCGGGGGCTGGAGGAGGGAGTGGCCCTGGGGGTGCTGGGCGTGGGAGTGCGGGTGGCTGCCGGGGTGCTCCTCCTTGCGGTGGTTCTTGCGGCTGGGCGGTTGCTCGGGGGCCACCATCCCGTTGTGTCCGTCCCGTCGGCGGCTGCCGATGCTCAGGTCCAGCGGCTGCTCCTCACCCCCGGGGAGAATGAGGGGGGCGTTGCTGCTACTGCTGGGTGGGGTGGGCTTGGAGGGGGCCGGTGGGGCCGGCTTGGCCTCCTTGGGCTTGGTGGTGAGGTCGAAGGGCGATGACTCTCCAGTGCCCGGGGCGGACATTTTGTGGGGTGTCGGATGCTGCTCACGAGGCGACTTGGGCTCAGCCTTGAAGAACATGCCGGGGTTGAGGGTGCCGGCCCGCTCTGCGAAGGGGTAGAGGGAGTGAGGGAAGTTGGGTAAGAACTGGAAGGGGAACATGGAATGGTAGGGCAGCGAGCCGATCTTCTTCTCCTGCAGGCCCATGAGGCCAGGGCCAAAGTACTTCTCTGCGATGGAGGCGATGGCCTTGATGGAGTCAGTGGCAGCGGCGCCCCCTGTGGTGGTGGGTGGCAGCGCCTGCTCCTCCGGAGGCGGGAAGAAGGAGTGCTGGGAGGCGCCGGAGAGGAAGGAGGGACGCTCGCAGGCCAGGTTGCTCAAGCTGGACACCGCCGACACCGAGCCACTACTCACGTCGTCCGGCCGCCCGTCCAGACCCGCCCTCTCCGCCCCCCTCGCCCCTCCAGCGCCCGCCGCCTTCCTCCTCTTGGCGCCGGTGCTCCGCTCCCGTTGTTCCCGCTCGCTCTCTGCGTCGCTGTCTAAGTCTGAACCCGAGGCGGTGCCGGTGGTGGTGTCCAGGTCGGTGCCGCTGGTGGTGTTGACGTCCTCCAGGTCACTGCCGTCCGACACCTCCGACATCTTGGCCTTGGCCTTGGCCTCGCCGTACGCCAGCCTATCCTTGTCCTCCCTCTCCTGGCTGCTGAGGAGACTACCACCTCCATTGTTGTTGTTCATGGAGCTGACCAGAGACAGTGGAGGCCCGTCCAGGGGGCTGCGGGGCAGCTTGCCCTCCTGAATCCCACCGTTGTTACTGTTGTTGCCCAGGGGGCTCTTCAGCATCGGGCTGGGGGGCAGTAAGGGCGGCCGGGGGTAGAGCGAGGGGGGGAAAAGGCCCGGGAAGCCGTGGGAGAGCGAAGGGAAACCATGCGGCCCAGGGGAGAAGGGAAGGCCAGCATGGGGGTGAGGGTGTGGCCGGGAGGGGAAGTAGTCGGGGAAGGCCAGGCCCGAGTGGTTGAGGCCCGGGTGGTGGTGGGGATGGTGGTGCTTAGACTTGGCCAGGATGGGGCTGCTGCTCATGGGGATGCCGGGAGCGAAAAGTCCCCCAGCAGGGCCGTAATGGTTCTTGCCCTCACAGAAGCGCCGGTGCTTGTTGAGGGAGGAGGTAGTGCTGAACATCTGGCCACAGTCCTTACACTTGATCTGGGTGCGGCAGTCGGCGTGCATGCGCTTGTGGCGGCACAGGTTGGAGAACTGCGTGTAGGACTTGTGGCACACCTCGCCTGGGGAGACACACAGCCCACATGGGCCTGGTTAAGCCCATTTAAACACTGTCACTAACTCAGAGTACCAGAGTAAAGTCAACAGTCTACACGGATACAACACTAGGCTACTTAGAGAAAAATACATGTACATCGCGCCTTCATTTGGTCTAAAGACTGTATATCTATACAAATCAGAAGCCGTACATGCTTTTGGTGAAGTCCAGTGACAAGTTTTCATCTTCATACTTATTGGCCATTGAATCACTATGACTGGCAACACACCTACCATATGTCCACATGGGGCAATATACGGTTAAGCTGACTATTTTCACACTATGTTCTATGAAGTGATGCTTGAATACATACTGTACGTATACATGTATATAGGCATATACACACATACGTGCACATGAGTACAAACAGAAATGCAAAGCAGAAAGTTGAGTGAGAGAAGAAGAGATCATGGCTTCCGGCATCGTTCAATGGGGAGCTGAAGCGGATACTGTGGATCCACTTTGATCATATCAAATCTGCCCATGCCGTCGGGAAATTTGTTTTATATCACCCTCAGAGGGGAAAAAAACACACACAGAAGGAAAAGAAACCAAAAAGGAACACACAAAGTAACACTTTTTTTGAAAGTCCCCCTAAAGATGCTCAACAAATTATCAATAAACTATTTTCAGTAACATATCAGCTGCAGAGGGACCATAGAGTTGAATAGAGGGCCCAACTCCTATCTGTACCATTGCAATTGCGCCCTCTATCCAATTCTAAGCTGGACTATCAAAATAAAGTGTGACCCATACAACAAAAAGAGAAGGAGAGTGAGAGGCACAGAGAGGGGGAAGGAGGACGATAACAAAAACAAGCAAAAAAGGTAGGAAAAACGCAAAACAAAATGGCGGTTGAAAAAGGGATGGGGGTCATGGAATTGTCTCTGACCTATGGGATTGTGTCTGCTACTGTCACTGGCCCTGCCTGGGGTTGGAGAGAGACGGAGGGAGGAGGAAGAGGAGGATGAGGAGGAGGCCTTTGGACACGGGGAGGAGGTAGAACTAGATGTGGGTTGGCTAGGCCGTGGCGGCGACAGGGGCGGTGGCGACTCAGACTTACAGATGAAGGGCTTGACACTGCTGTGAATGTGCTTGTGCTGCTTGAGGCCCGAGGAGGTGGCGAAGGTCTTGCCACACTCGGGGCAGGTGTGAGCGCGCGCTCCTACGTGCTGTGAGCGGATGTGGCGCTGCAGGTTGCTGGGGTCCGTAAACACCTACGGGTAGGGGGAGGGGGGGGGGTGGCCGGCACGTTTACATTGACACACACACATATGCATACGCACAGATATAAAGCAGTTATGGCCAGCGATCACAGTCATCCGATCACTGTAATAAATAGTACTGAGTAAAATGGATTTTACTGCCATCATAGACAACACAAAACCTGATGATCTATCTCAGTTTATGGCCTATTAACATTGATGGTGGTGACATTCACAAACAACTAACTTGATGGCCAGTCAACCAAGCTGCATAAACTGAAACAAGTGACACAAGTCATCTAACATAAACCCACATGATTAAGTTGGTACTAAGTTGGGTTTATGGTTGCCGACTTAATCATGACATCACACGATTACAACCACGTGTTCCTACATACATACAGGATGGATTTTCTCCTCATTCAAGTCGCTACTGTAGCTAGTGTCAGCATTCACCAAGGTAGCGAAGGAGAAGAGCCAGTGTTTGAGTGCACAACTTACGTGCCGGGTGTGCTGTACCTTATCGCAGTTTTCACACTCGAACCGCTTTCCGCTGTCGTGGGACATCTGGTGACGGATGAGGTTGGACTTCCAGTTGAAGGCCTTGGGACACTGGTCACACTTGTACTCCCGCTCCTCTGTGTGCACAATCATGTGCTGGCCCAGACTGGACAGGGAACACACACACACACACACACAGTCCTTTAGGATAATGATGATACACCTCCAATCATTAGTGTAGAGGTGATTGTACCACTGTGTGTGTGCATGTGTGTGTGTTCTCAATGACGCATGTGTGTGTGTGTGTGTGTGTGTGTGTGTGTGTATATGTGCTGCACCTGTACTCGTTGGGGAAGATCTTCTCGCAATCCTTGCACTCATGGACGGGCTCATGGTCGCTGTCGTCGCGCTCCTGCTTGAAGTCCTCGTTGCTGAGCGTGTCGAACAGGGAGCCGGCGCTGGCGCACGAGTACTTCTGGTGCCGCCGCAGCTCCAGGGCCGAGGTGAACAGCTCGTCACAGTCCTCGCAGCGGTACATCTGCTCGTCTGCAAAACAACACAACTTGATTTGTCCCAACTGTTTTATCGGATACATGCGTCATCTGGACAAAGACCGAACAATACACACCTGCGAAAGGTAAAAGTCTGAGCAGGATAACAGCATAGCTCCCCAGCCTATATCCATCCATGATCCCAAACTGAACACACAACTACAAACAAGGCAAGAGCATCCAGAAATGCCTAGCCTTCAAACTTGTATGAAAAGAAATCTCAGGGTAGCCCATACCCCGTACTCTCCTGTCCAAGCTAATCAAGAGCATGTTCAAACGCTTAAAATAACCACCCTCCAATTGGTGTTGATGTAAAAGGAAAAATCTATTAGAAAATCAAATGTAGCCTGGGCTAGAGGGCTTTACACCTTAATTAACTCATAGCTGATTACTTTAAGTCCAGTAGTAGTGGCTGTTCTTTGGCTTTATAGCGAGCAAAGGAAACAATAGGCTACACATTTGTCATTGTGTTTTCCAGCATGATAGCCTTTGTAATACTTTTCCCAACCAAGGTCAAACCGATAAAACTTGGAGGCAGGGGCTTTCAATGGCGGGTTCCTGACTTGGACGCCAAGTTCAACAACTCAGGCCAAATGAGAGAGAGAGAGGGGGGGAGGGGGAGTAGATGGTGGAAGTTGTCCAAGAAGAATGAGCCATGCGGGGTTCGGCTAGGTTGTCACCAACCCCATGGAGGTTTAAGAGCGCCAATCAACCCACGATGCCCGCTCTGCCGTGACCCTAGTGGGCACTGCGTGAGGGCACCAGAGATCCCCCTAACACACCACACTGTAACTATTAGTCATCGAATAGCAAAGCAGACAAGTTGATTCAAAATGACTTACAGTGCATGGCTCATCTGGTTTCTACTGTATGCCTACATTTATTCCGCTGGCTATGTCTAGAGCCATTAAAAGGGCAGAAGTGTAGCAACAGAACTTTGTCTAAACATGTATTTGAACAAATGACCCTCTTTGGTCGTAGTCGTCCATTACTTCAAACTCAAACACTATGCATGCATAGCTGCCACCCTAGCCACATAACTCATAACGGAGTGAGCGTTTTGCTGTGTTAAATGTTCCATTCCAACCTAAAAAACACCTCAGCGCCAAGCTATTTGGATGTGTCACCTTTGAAAGCTGCGACGTGTTTCCACGAACAGGCTTATAAAAAGCGCTTATTGAGGCTTTGTTACCCGTTTTATGACACAGAGGCTTTGTCACATCAAACAGCACTTCAAGTGGGAAGTGAAACGCGAGGAGGACCGGGCAGAACCGCACCTAGCCATCGGCTTCACCGCTACATGGCGTTCGACTCGAGGCCTACAATGCTAGATAGGAGGCGTGCGGGGCGTTTTAAGGCTGAAGAATACTTTTGGCGCCATTATCTGTGTTCCATCAGTAACACTCCGGAATCGAGAGGAGGAATGTTGCGGAGGGAGGACGGTGAGAGGGCTCATAAATGGGAGACTAATAGCTTTCTGGGAGATGTAGGGGAACACAATTATGTGCAGTTTAGCGACTAATCTGGGAGCATGGGTGAGGTCTCGGGGGACTCCTCAAGCCCCACTTCAAATTCCAGCTCCTATAAGCCAGCCGAAGAGTGGTGCAGCCGCCAAGCTATTCCTCTCCCCTTCTTTTCTCTAGCGAACGCACACACACACACACACACACACACACACACACACACAGTCTACCTTTCCTTTTGTTACTAATTTGTTCATTCATTCTGCCTCTCCTCCATTTTCTATCTTTCCCAAACTCTCGCAATATGTCAGTCTCTTTCGTTTTCTCTTGCTCTCTTTACAAATCTCTCGCCTTACGTCCCGTTCCTATCCTTTCACCCCCTCTCCTGTTCTTTTGGCAAAGAGATCTGAGGGAGGCTTTCGGGGGGGAGAAAACATTTTGTGTGTTAGAACATCTATGGCTCACGAATACCGTGTTCTGTCTACACCGTTTTTATAGTCCATGACAAGTGAAAACATAGCCCCACTTCATTGCAAAAAGACCAAGATGTTCAAACGTTCAACTGATTTATGCCTTACCTCACCTGGATCAAAATGGAGTACCTGGATCAAAATGGGAATGATGAAATGACGTTCTCTTTGACATGTAGCCTAGGCTACAAGATCATGTACAACAAGCATGACTGAAATGTCGTAGTCCTAAATGAATTGGAACGGCTCAAGACAATTTGCATGTTAGACAAAACCACATGAATCCATAAAAATAAACAATAGGCCTACATGCCAAAACATGAAATCCGAAGTGTGGGGAGGTCCCCATTCTGATATTATAGAGATTTCTCAAAAACAAAGTCATTGGATTTCAGTTATCGTAAAATGACCCAGCATCAAATCTCATTTGCCACTAACCTCGTGTTTTACCTAACTATTCTGTCACTTGTTGACTTTAGGCTAATAGAACGCTTTTATCCTCATCACAAAACCTATTAATTCCAATAATATGCTACAGTATAGCCTATCTAATAGGTTAAGGCTATCCTATATTAATTCTAAAACAAGGTAAGTATGGCAGGGCCTACATCAAATCCTTCCCTACAAACATAATAGGCCTACTTGTCAAACCCTTCCCTACAAACGTGATTTACATTTCAAGAAATAGCCAACATCATTTTATTTGCAATTGTTTTCAGGACTTCATAATATTTTCAACATACATACATGTAGGCCGAGGCTTAAGTCATTTTGGAAAGTGATAGCTGACCCCTAGACTAGACCAGGATTTCCCAAACTCGGTCCTGTTCCCCGCCCCTGCACGTTTTGTTTTTTGCCCTAGAGAGCTGATTCAAATAACCAACTCATCATTAAGCTTTGATTGTTTCAATCAGCTGTGTAGTCCTAGGGTATGGGAAACGCTGGGCTAGACTGAAGCAATTGTGGTTGGATGAGGACTGAGTTCATCATTGGTGGGTGTATGGGATAGCAATCAGATCTATTTTCATGATAGGACACAAATCTCACTCAGAAAAAGGTATAAGATACGACTCTCTGAAGGGGACACACACAATCCGTGTGAATTTTGTCCAAATATAATGATGACGTTTTGGATCTTCCTCAAGAATTCCATAGAAAGAGGTTATTTGGGGTACATATATTTGGCCTATGAAATCTGTAGCTAAAATAATGATTCAAAGATTCAAAACGTCAATTATTTTGGGCGGCTAAATTTACAACGAATTTGTCCTGAAGGTTAAATCCAAACGCAGCATCTTTAGCATATGTGAAAGAGTTTCTCAACTCTATAGCCACATTGGCCAACAAAGCCGCGCAGGATGTTCGTTTAGAGTTTGTTTAAAATATGCGCTAATGATGCGCATTAATCTTACCTTCTAGGTTCGGTGCCATCGATCCCTCCGGGAAAAGTCCGTCCTTCATATACACCAGGAGCTCCTCCCCCACTTCAATATCCCTAATAGCTTTATAATAAATCTGTTAAAGAGAAAAGGGAGGGTGAGAAGGCGGTTAGGGACAGTATAGTCAACAAAAAAGCTATAGTCTGTGTCATTAATAAATCAATTACTCTTCATTGCCGTCGATTTAATAGGCTTATTAATATCTTCATCTGTCAATATCGTTGTTGTTATTATTGTTATTAATGGCAACAACAATACAAATAATAATTTGTATTAGGCCTATTTATGTAGGCCTGATCAAAAAAAGGCTATTTGACAATTGTCCTTACAGCCCAACTCGTTTATTTAATATTTAAATTGCTTGGTATATAAATGCATTTATAAATCCGATTTCGTTTTTTTGTCTACTTTACAGCAATTGTTTATCATATAAACATGTGATAGTGATAGGTCTATTCATCGATGCACATTCATTATTATTGTTTCTAAAAATCGAAAGATTATTATTTATATATATTTAATAAAAAATGATAGGAGGCAATATTTTTTTATTTATTTACCACAATAATTAGGCTACCCAATGACGCTCTTCTTTTGGGTTTTAAAAAACCATAATAACTCATTGTTATTAGAATTCAGGCTGACTCCACGCGCCAAAAAAATGGCCTAGAATATGTTGAATTCAATGAGCCAAATACAAACATAATTTGGGATGTAAACAAAGATATAGTTCAAGTATATTTGAAGATTCCAAAATTGAAATAAACGGACCGTGTCTCGTAGGCTATTCTTTTTTAGAAAGGGATGCAGACGCAGACAATGACACGAAATGCCAAATCAAATACGAAATAACGGGAGTGCATTAATTTACAGAACAACTTGCATGCATACCCGTACGCAATTAAAATAATACAAACGTGTCTAAAACATGTAGGCCGACAGCTGATTTAATTTGAGCGACTGAAACATAGAGGTTGCAAGAAATGTGTGTTTTTGCTTGTTAAATCGAAAGAGCAACATAATTACACGTTAACTACAAAATAGGCCTAGGATCATGTTGAATTGAATAGGCAATGTGGCTGAATTATGAGCAAACATGTAGGCCCACAGTTATATACAATCACCAAGCAATGAACAAAATACAGTAGAAATACACTGAAAAGACCAGCCACAATGTGTGTTGTGCGGACGCATGGGGGCGCTCACCACCAGTTTAAACAACAATTCATCCTCATGCAGGCCTTCACACAGCAAAACATTGCGAGAGGTAAAACACATTCACACAGAATAGTAAAACTGTAGTAACTTCATATAATACTTTTATCTTATACTGTTATGACAGTACGGAGGTGTGCTTAGAGGCTAGGCCAAATATTCCTAATCACTGACAAGAGAAGGCACATTATTATCGTAATTATTATTATTATGATTGTTTTGTAGGCTATAGTATTAGACTATTAATATTATTATTATTCATTTACACACGGGCAATTATGCGACAGACATGTTTATCTCTGACCTTGCTGTTCTCGGTGAGGTGGTAGAGTTGGGAAAGTTGCGCCGCGGTTCTTAGAGCTTCCAGTTGTAACAGCAGTTGAGTCCCGGTGGAGTTGGCAACACAACCCATAGTATCATTACAGGAACGAGGCCGTCAGGCCGGGGCTGGGGTGGCAGGCAGGGCCAGGGAGAGAGAGAGAGGAGGCAGGCGGCCAGTCAGGCTGCGGCGTGTCGTCCCTGGTTGGAGCTGAAGCCGCCACTCTCTAGTCTGTGTGAGCGCGTCTTTGATGATGAGGGGAGCTCTCTCTCATTAGGCTAGTGATTCCCTATTGCCCCATCGAGCGCCCGGAGTTATCCGAAGGCCACTCCTCCTCCCGTCCTTATCTCAGACCAAAGGATTGCCTGATCTGACTAGGAGACCCCTCCCCACAGCTCCGTCTCCGCTCTTACCACTAAATTCATCTATTATTGATGGAAATAATGTATCTAGCGGTCAAATACTTTTTTTTAAAACACACACGTGGGCGATAAAAAGCTTGTAGGTGAGGCGCACCTTAGTGGGTGTTTTAAAGGCTTTCGAAACAACGCTAAGCAATGTGTTTTTAGTTGAGGCTTTAAACACAAGTCTCTACACCTGTTTTAACTTGTTATCTTTCACCAGATGCTTTTCGCAGTTTGTGCAAGAGTACACATATTTGTGCCAAAGACGTAAACAAGGGCATGAAACATTTGGATACGTTCAAAATAATTGGTATCAACTGACCTTGTTATCATAAATGGAACCTGCTTTGCTACATTGAATAAACGATTTATGTAATTGCAACGCGTGAGCCCTATTTAAACTCGCAATTGCCTGCAATAAAATATAGTGACATGACTTACTATTAAATAGGCTTATGATAACTGTTTTGAAAACAATATTTAACAGTTGTTTTATAAGCCTACATTTTTTTTGCCTATATTATGTATAATTTTAAACCCTACACCAAATACATTTTCCTCAATAGATGTATTATTCCTGTGACAATGTGTTATTTTTTTCTGACAAATTGAACAATTCTCTCTCTTAATCAGCATTTTACAACCAACAATTTGAGTGAAAAAAATTATGTGAAGAATAGAGACATATATTAATGTTAAATAAAATCGTAGTTATTAATAATGTGTGTAAATACAAAATGTCCACATACAAATACTGTCACAGTCGTCAGGTTGTTGCTGCAACAATACCCACAAAATATCATAGCTTTTTTACAACGTATCACTGCAAGGACAGTAGAGATTTACATGAACAACTCAAAATAGGTTTTATAATTATTCCCGGAAATGAAGCTGAGCCATGTCATGGGTATAGTCTTTTTGAAGCAGTCTGTGTGATGTATTGTGATATGAGCTGTCTCTCTTGACAGTACTGGCCTGACAGCTCTCAGACAAATCTTGACCTCTCCCCATTTCTTTTGAGTGTCCAGGGGACAGATACATCATCCATCAATGCCATTAAGGTCCAGAATAATCCCCCACTGTCCCCCTCAAGCGCACGCGCACACACACACACACACACACACACACACACACACACACACACACACACACACACACACACAACGGCCTATTTATCACAAGGGAGTGTGTGATCAAAGCTGAGGGAAATGGGAGATCAAACAACATGGGGTGTAGGGGGGCCTTGTCCTCTTGAGACACAAAAGACAAGGACCGTGTGACAAGAGGGTGGACATGCTTGATGCTTCTGCTCTTCAGCGAGCTGTGTAGCCTACGTTTACCATCCGAGACAGAACACCACTCTGTGTATGAGGACAGGCTTTTGGCTATGGGGAAACGGGTCTCCTGTAATTCTGTGACCTTGCATTTCGTAGATGGAAACACTATTAGGACTGGGATGCTTCTAAACAAGCTTCGGCTCTGTCCCTCTTTCCAACACGCACGCACACACACACACAAACACAGATGCACGCATACGCACACACACGCACACGCACACACACACACACACACACGCACACACACACACACACACACACACACACACACACACACACACACACACACACACACACACACACACACACACACACACACACACACACACACACAGGCTAATTGCCTAACTGGCTTCCTTCATTTGCTTAACCTTCAGGTTAGGAACCTGCATATTGATTTAGAATAAATTTAGTGTGTGTGTGTGTGTGTGTGTGTGTGTGTGCTCTCCTTGGCGTAGCGAGCAGAAGGAGCTGGCAGGACTCAGTGCGTACTTGATGTTGTTATGACAAACTGCTTAAGAGCATCTTGAGAAATGAGGGCTGAGGGGTTCAGAGGTCAATGGGCTCTCTGAATGGCTGGGCCTATTGAGGAAGGAAGCCCCCTCCCTATCTGTGCAGCTTCATCCTTACTACTAGACGGACATGCACTCACACACACACACACACGCACACACATGTACACACACGTCATTTCACAATCAATTAATTGAACAGGGAAATGGACACTCATTCATTCACACTTAGGTCAATATTGACAACCATTAAAGCATTTTTCTCATTCCCTGAAAGAAAGTAAATTATTTGGACCTGCACTGAAATGTATGAAATCATTTCAAAACGCGGTGCTGCCCTAATTGTTTAAATATACATGATTATCCATGTCTTTTCTGATACACTACAACATTAATGACATATGAGTAAACGGGTAAATAAATGATCTTCTGCTGTTTTAAAATGTTACCGAAGGATTCGAATTTGCTTGTCGTGAGCATATTTCCATAAACTCATGCATTGTGCATGCTGATAAAAAAAAGCAGCAAAGTAACAAAGTTTGATAAATTATGCATTTTTGCACTGTGTTTGTGTGTGGTGTTTGTAAATAAATTATAAGGTTGTGCCCGCGAGCCACTAGACAAAACAAGGCCACGCAAACAAAAGCAAAGCAGCCCACTGAGTACAAACAACTAAGAAATGATCCTAGGTCCAAAACGAACCATTGGATCTGGGACATGCCCAACCCCCAGATATGGATGTAAGACCCGTTTGTTCTTTGATTCTGGCTGGGTCTAAAAAGACACCCTATTCACTATAAAGTGCACTACTTGTGACCAGAGCCCAATGCTCTATATAGGGAATAGGGTGCCTTTTCAGACTGTGTTTGGGGTAGCGGGGGACATTGATGTGAAAATCTGACCAGGATTAGAGCCTATAGCGTACCCAGCTATTCTGGAAGGCCCCCAATGGTGTCTCATATGTCACCGTCAGAATGGACACACCAGTACAAGGGACAGAGACAAGGACGGGAGTGGGACAAGCTCGGACAACAAGAACCAATTGTAAAACAGGAAATCATTATTGGTTTGATTTACATACACTGTACGTGCATGAAACTAGACAAGGCACTTGTGGCAAACAAGCCAATGTATTCCTTTAAAAAAATATCCTTCCTCCTAGCACAGATATACTGTATCACTGACATGTTAGGTTCTTTGTATGCTGGTAGTTGCATATGGTAGAACACCTTTAAGGAGAGAGCCTTAAAGCGGCACCCAGATATTGGGGTTGGGCTCGGCTGGGTTTTATGACCAAGTGAGTGGTAGAGTGTGGGCATTCCTCCAGGAGTGTTCCATTTCCAGGTTTCCTTTCTGGACGGGCAGAGAGTATGGCTGGCTTCCAGAGAAGGACCCAGAGTGATTATGAGACGCAGGTGTGTCGGTGTATTATTGTTCTACCTCTTAACATGAGTCACTTCCTCAGCGAGGCACTCACGTACCAGCCTTGGACACACAATAGAGCCATTCTTTTACTCATCATCATGGTTAAATAAAGGTGAAATAAAAAAATAAAATCATGCGCACAACGCTTACTGAGACGAACGCAGACACACACACACACACACACACACACTAACAATGACAAGCATACACACACACGCAGACTCATAGTCCACTGTTCTTCCCACTGTGTGGGTAGGAAGAAAGGCAATAGCCACTCTGACACTGCCATGTGTTAGGTGCTTCTAAACTTCTCCCCCAACCACTAAACCCTGGCAGCTGATAGGAGGAGGGAGGTGCCACACCGCCCCAAACACTAAACTCTGGCAGCTGATAGGAGGAGGGAGGTGCCACTCACAGCCCAACCACTAAACCCTGGCAGCCCATAGAAGGAAGGAGGCGCCACTCACCTGGTCTCCACTGAGGTGACACGCCGCCAGGTTCTGCTCCTCGAAGGAGGGGGCGGTGCGTACGTACTTGAGCCAGCTCCCGCCAGCCTCCGAGCCTTCGTCCAGGCAGAACTTGACATTTCCCATCTCATCCACCACCTGTTGGAGAACACAGAGGTCAGAGGTGAACCTGTTTTAAAAGCCAGCACACACAGAGCTGAGCCTCTATCTTCTCAAGTATGTGTGTGTGTGTGTGAATTTCATCTCTTTAGTCACCATCATATCAAAGTTGCCTGAATTACCATGTTCAAAGAAGATAATACCAGAAAGTTTCACATCTCTCAAACCATTGGCTCCAAAGAGGGTTATTTTGACTATTTGTCCCTTAAAAGGGACATTTTGGATTTTCAACACTGTGTATGTGTGTATGTGTGTGTGTGTGTGTGTGTGTGTCCATATCTGTCAGTAGACAGAACATTATCTGCCAAGGGCCCCTAACCTTGTCGCTCCGAGAGGAAAGGGGAAAAGGAGGGAGGAGGAGGGGAAGGTCGAGAAAACTGCGGCTTCTTTCACTTGTCTAAAGACTTTCTTTGGCACATATTGATCACCCTTTGTAACCCCTGGGCCGCCCCGGGAACGAGGGAGCAGTTTCAGGTTACCCCTTAGACAGATGAGAGGAGACGGAGGAAAGGAGGAGGAGAGGAAAGAAGAGAGGCTCATTGTGGGGTAGAAATTAAGTGAAGAAACCAGGGAGTTGATCGCGAGCTGCCACCATTTTATTTATTTACTGCTGGAGGAAAATGAACCTCTCTGCTCTAGACGAGGAGCACACCACACATACTTCAAAACTGCTGCGCCATGATTGCTGCTAAGCACACAAGACTGAGAAGTTCAGCCACTAAAATGAAAGATTTCTGAAAAGGGCTCAGCAAATATTACAGGTTACATGTCCAATATCAACTTTCTCACTAAAATGTGAACATATTGGGCATAGTATAACTGAGTATAAACTATTGCAAAACGAGAACAACCAAAGGGCACTGAGTGAATGATACACAGACGAAGGCCTGGTGGTACAAGACAAGAATCCAAATGAAAACAAGATCAATGTAGTGGTAGTAGCTTGGTGGGACAATGGCTCGCTGGTGGCAAATAAGACTATGACAGTTTCTAGAGAGTGTGGAGAGTGTCTGAAGGCTCCAAGGTAGTGTTCATTTAGGCACCAAATGGAAGAAAACAGACTGAAACAGGGAGGGACAACATGGACTTGTCCCCTACGAAAAGCACATTTTCGTTTTCCAGTTGCGAAACGCTTTAAAACAGTTTCCATTGCCTGCCTTAATGAACATGACCCAGGTGTCTGTCTGTTAACCTATGCCCTCAGAAGAGCCTGGAAGGAGGAAAATCTCACAGCTCTGCTCCTCCACAAAGCTCTATAGAAGATCTAATTTCTCTTGGTGGAGTATTCTGGTGGAACTGATACTCTGTTGGTCGCTGGGCAGATCCTCTGGGGGCTGAGACGAGACAGGGCTGGCTAGGGGTTTTCATTGCTGGCTCATAATCAGCCTCCTCTCACCTCAACTTCTACCTCTCTGTTTCTTTTATATTGCAAACCAATCTCACGGATTTACTAGTAACATATTTACGTTTTGGCCATTTGAGTTGGTTGTAGGATATTTACGTTTCTGGTCTAACCTTCCCAGTTGAATTCTATGGTTACAGTTTAAAAATAAATGTTATCTGACTTTCCAACAGAACATTTACAGGCTTGCTCGATTCTGTTGCTCGTAAACTCTGAATGGCCTTCTTGGTCAGGGAGTGAGCGATTGCAGAAGGTGTGGTGTCGGTGAAGGGAAGGTGTGGTGTTTTGTGAGTAAATATGGAAATAGCGGGTCTGGTCCGAGGTGAGAAGGCCGGTTCATGTTCACACACGGTTCTGGTGAGCGCGGTACGCTAACTAAACATAAGTGTGCCCCAAAGTTGCAGCTGTGCCTCACACTATGGCGTTGTGGTGAGCCCGTGGGGAGAAGGAGTGTTAGGTTACTCCACTACTAACTTGTTTGGAGATAACGAAGCCTTTTAGCGCTAAAAATAATGAAACAACGCCTACGCACATGTAGCATGTAGCACGTAGCACTGCAGGTCTTTAACATCAACAATAACCTGTGGATGCCTCGCATGCAAGTACCTGACTGTGACAGTGAGTTAGAGTAAGACACTGATTGTGCGATAGGTTTCCTTTCCACGCAAACAGTCTTGTCCTTCAGCGCTTTACTGGAAACCAGACATGTTGAGTTGATTAGCTTGACTGCTCCGATTGGACCATTTTTGTCGTCCATGTTTTAAGCGATTAGCTAGCCATACTCAATGTCAACTTGAAAAAGAGTTCCTTTGATACACTGTCCTCTACACTGAGCTCACAGAGAATACCTCAGTACTTAATTCTCTTCCCACTCTGCAGTGGACAACATAGTAAAACAGTGATCTACTGCCGCCACCATTTATACGTTAAGCAGTCCGAAATGATGCAGTCCAGACCC
>NC_048573.1:43820508-43838008 GCF_013265735.2 Oncorhynchus mykiss
TGTTTGAGGTTACGAAACACACCCCAACAAGTACTGAAGTTATGGTTGAATGGAGTGTGACATTGATCAGAGAGGTAGAGTACGAAACCTCGACGACACACACACCGTCATTTAAACGCACACGCAGACACACACATCATTTCCCTACGTCAAATGTGCCAAGTGGACATCAATTGCATTCCTTGATAAGCGCTCAATTTCCTCTGCCTTATGAAGTTGTGAGAATGCATTGTCATACAATTCTGCCTTGGCTAAACTTGGCACGTTTACAGACACGATGATGGGACACACACACATATTCATGCCCCGTATGTGTGTGTGTGTGTGTCCCATACGAACAACAGCTTTCAGGGGCCCTGGATGAGTATCTGCAACCTCTCTCCACACAACCTGTTTTGTTGTGTGTGTGTGAGAGAGTGTGTGGGTGTGTGCGCGCGTGTGTGTGTGTGTGTGTGTGTTAGCGTCTCCTCTTTTCTTCATGTGGTGTTGGTGTGAGTGTGGGAACCTGTGTGGAAATTCAGATAATGAAGTCATCCCCATGAAAGACGAGGTGACAGAGACACACAAACACACTCTCCCGATGCCCTGTGAGGTGGGGACCTACGTATTTACGGCCTGTTTCCTCCCTTGGCGACGTTCTGTGCGTCGTTAGGGGAGCAGACACACAGCTTTCGGCTGCCTTTAAGAGACCCCCCCCCCCCTCCACATGGTGTGTGTGTGTGTTTGTGCGTGTCTGTGTGTGTGTGTGTATTGGTGAGTGTATTTGTGAGTGAAGGTGTGTTAAAGCCCTTCATAGCCAATCAGAAGTCAACAGTGATGAATCAAAATACAGACAGACAGAGCCCCGGGCCTCATAAAAAGCCATCGGGCCTGTGGTGTGTTTGACTGTCACTATCACTAACTAACGAATCACAGCTCCCCTCACAAATCAGCCCCCATACACTCCCTGTCCCTCAGCTATCAGGTAGGGAGACGGTAAAGACACACACACACACAAAACCAACACAGAGAATCCCTTAACTTAAAACGTGTGCTGTTTTGATGGTTTACGATGCCGTGTTACGAAGTAGAACATCAAAGTCTGAAACGCCACACTGTAGGATGTTTTGGGTCGCCCCTTTCCAGTTCCACACACAGCCTTTCCCTTTAACCCCCTCCACATCCAACCCCGAAATATGGAGCAGCACTGCCATACCCGGCGCAGAAGATTGACCCGTTTGAATGCCCCTCTTCCTTCGCCAAGGGAGGAGGAGGAGGAGGAGGAGGAGGAGGAAGATGGGAAAATCCTGGTGCTGCTTAAGAGGCAAGCAATTTTTCAGGCTGCACCTCTGTAATGAAATGACTGGCCATTATTTACTGCACCTCGTTAAGGTGACATGGGGTGTGTGTGTGTGTGTGTGTGTGTGTGTGTGTGTGTGTGTGTGTATGTGTGTGTGTGTGGTGTTGTGCTATATAACCTCCCCTCTACACCCTCCCTTTTACTAGTGAAACCTGGCTTTGCGTTTTCTTTCCTTCTTTTAACTTTATGATATGTATTTAGGGCAATTAGGGAGGAGATATATTGGCTCATTATGGCCGAGCAGGTGCAGTGATAAAGCTAAATGTATGAACGCTACATCGGGGTCAGTTCTCTCTCCTCCTCGTCTGTCTGCAACATTTACAACAGGGAACAGGCGCTTTTATCCTTTCTGTCGAGTCACGACGTTGTCTGACTCGGGTGTAAGACAAACGAGTGTGTGCGATTCTTCTTCCCCAGAGCACCAGGTGGTTGTGTTATACACACGCCAAGGCAGGGCGGCAGCCTTCTGATGTCATAGTGGCAGGGACGTGGGATAAGACAAAAGGCAATCCATAATAGACAGATAAGACAACTGTGTCGTCAGGGTGTGTATCTGTGGATGTCTGTCTGTGTGTGTGAGAACAGCCAGGTCACCCGTGATACAAGTCAGTATTCCTTTGGTTATGTTGGGGGTTGAGGACGAGGATGGTGGATGGGCACTTTGAAATTTGACGTTTGGTAAACATGGATGAACGTCTAATTCTGACATGTGTGAGTGAGTGAGTGAGTGAGTGAGTGAGTTAGTGAGATTGAGTGAGTGAGTGAGTGAGTGAGTGAGTGAGTGAGTGAGTGAGTGAGTGAGAGTGAGTGAGTGAGTGAGTGAGTGTGAGAGTGAGTGAGTGAGTGAGTGAGTGAGAGAGTAAAGATAAGGACATTAATAAGGAACTCGTAAAAGCGGGGTGCAGCGGGAGGGAGCTACTAACTGGCCAGACCTCAGTGTGAAACCCAACCCACAGTAGCCTGATGACGGCATCAAACATTGCTGCCAGCCAATAAACAACCAGCTTCTTCAGAGGGGCTCTCCCTGTCAACCAATAAACAACCAGCTTCTTCAGAGGGGCTCTCCCTGTCAACCAATAAACAAACAGCTTCTTCAGATACTCTCCCATAGCCAATAAACAACATTCTTTGTCACAGACTGTCCTTCTAACCAGCTTCAACATCTCCCTCTGACCAATGAGCGACAACTCTGCAAGACTACGATTGGATGAGTCGATTCAAGAGTTTTGTACCAACATTAACCACAAACTTTCTCTGCTTAGCATGCTTCACACGCGGCAATATATTGACCCCCCCTATACACACACACAGTGACGAACAGATACACACGCCTCCACTCTTTCCTCCCATGTAGTGTGGGACTGGTAGGTAAAGCCATGGTGTTGGACGGCTGTGGGAGACCCACTGTGGTGACGTTCAACTGAGCCCTCGCCTAATGTTCCCCGACCATGTGTGTGTGTGTGTGTGTGTGTGTGTGTGTGTGTGTGTGTGTCTGTCTATCTGGGTATGTAGCCTCCAAACCAGGAAACCATAAATTACAACAAGCCGACCTGCAAAACCATCTTGCATTACAACTTTCAATATTTATTTATTGAAACATCAAATAGAATTATATACCAGAGCAAAAAGTGTGAGAAAAAGGATACAGTTTTATATTCTAATATAATTACGGAAAATGTGTTCAATTAAAGACTAAGGGGTGTCCGTGGTTTTCAGGAATATTTTCACTCCAGAAATATGAGATGTAAATTGAAATATTATTGAACTGGGACCAAGTGCTTTAAATCACTCTGCATCCTTGCCAGGCCTAGCAGCAAATAAAACCACCACTAGAAAGTAGTGTGTATTTAACATTTAAACAACTTCGCTTTAACTCTATCCACACGGGCACATTGGAAGCAAACCAGCAGTTTGTGGAACAATTTGCGGAACTGTGCAAACATAAATAGGGAAGTGACATTCGATAAAAATTTGCAGCGCATGTTACAACATTATCAAATTATTTATGAATGCTCAGAAAGAATACTTCCTGCAATGGCGAGCGGGGCTGTGTTTGTCTCCAAATTACAACGAGAGAGAGAGAGAAACCGAGAGACAGTTAGAGAGATTGTGAGAGAAAGAGAGAGAAACAATTAAAAAAAGACAGAGCGAGAGAGAAAGAGAATAACATAATAACATCTGGTAAATCGATAACTCGAAGCAGACAAACAGACTCATAACCAATCGGAACAGAAAGCTGGACCTGGTCATAGTCAACCAGAGTTGGCCAATAAACAAGTCAATATTTCAAAGCCATGAGTCATTCTCAAATTGGCTCTTCAGATACAGGCAGAAAGCAGGTGATGTCACAATTGCCAGGGAACCCTAAAAGGACGTTATCTTGTCTCTTTTTTACACTCTTGCATACAACTGCATTGGCTAACACTTTGACCAAGGTTGTCTGTGCTGCTATTGGCCCTTTCTGTCACTACACTTGATATGTGACCCTGCACACAGTAAAAATAGCAGAGCTGTACGTATAGGGTTATGCACGCTCTCTGTTCTACCGTGAGCTATGGGAGCTCCGTCTTTCAATGACTCCACTTTGACACAAAATGGAGGTGAGTGTGGTCTGGACAGGGCACTAATGCTTCCCGTCACCCTGGGTTTTGGAGGGGCACTGCCCGTTGGCACTGTCAGCACCAACCAGGCCACTCACGTCCAATATCCACACTACTTTACAATGTCTTCAGAGAGCGAAAGAGAAAGAGAGAGAGTGTGTGTGTGGAGAGTCAGAGGGAGAGAGAGAGGGAGGGAGGGAGGGTGTGTGTGTGGAGAGAGTCAGAGGGAGAGGGAGAGGGGGAGAGAGAGAGATAGGGAGGGAGGGAGGGAGGGAGGGGGGGAGGGAGGGAGGGAGGGAGGGAGAGAGAGAGAGAGAGAAGCAGGTGAGGAGATGGAGGAGAGAGAGGCAGAAAGAGAGGGAGAGAGGTGAAAAGACAGGACGAGAGGAAGTGGGCAGAAAAAACGAAAATGTGTGCGCGTAACAGAGAGAAGGAACGAAGCAATAAAAGTGGGAGAGAGAGAGGAACTAGAGGAGGGCCAGCGGCTGGCAACAGGTGGGGAGGGGGTTTGAAACTGGACTCGGAGTGTAACTGCAAATGAAGATTCGGGGCAGATGGTTCCAATAACCACGGTCAGTCTTGCCCCAGACTCCGGTCCCGCTCTATCAAACCCTTGTGCTGTGAAATGCAAATTCATTTTATGGGGCTCAGATTCACGGCACAACGTACCTTTTCAGATATGACTTCCAAATGCAAAACTCCTGCTGAATCTCAGCATGAAAAAGGCTCTGCCCTTTCATAACACGAGGATTAGAAAGAAGGGGGGAGAGAGGGATGCAGAGGGGTAATCGAGAGAGACAGAGGTGGGGAGAGCAAGACTAAGAGACCGAGGAGGGAGGGAGAGAGAAAGGTAGACAGAGAAACAGACAGACAGACGGAGCGACCATCAGACCGACAGTTAGACAGACAGAGGCGTGTGTGTCTGGTCTGGTCTGTGGGTTAGCGTTAGCAGATAAAGCTGAACTGAGCTGAGATTGGAACCAGATGAGTGTGAGGAGGTAATGGCCTCCCATGTTTGGTAACACTCTGGGGCTGGAGGGGATCACAGAGAGAGAAAAGAGCCCACCTCCTCCCTAGCTCTGTTTGGATATGGTTTCCCCCTAAACCTTCTGATGAGGGGCGCTTGGGGTTGAAATAAGCCCAGGGATTAAAACAACGAACAGGCGCTTCTACACACACACACACACACACACACACACACACACACACACACACACACACACAAAGACCCCCTATCCTACTAACTAACTTGAGTCCAAACTTAACATTTACATTGGGACAATAAGGTAAATCACACATTGATGTCAATGGGGAAAATTGGCCAAATAAATCAAGTTAGTGTACATGTGTGGGATGGATAGCACTTTAGGGTTGGTGCTGGTGGCTGGGTTTAGTGTGTGTGTGTAGAAGAGTCTAGTGTGTGTGTGTGTGTGTGTGTGTGTAGAAGAGTCTAGTGTGTGTGTGTGTGTGTGTGTGTGTGTGTGTGTGTAGAAGAGTCTAGTGAGTTAGGGAGGGAGGTGGGCGCGTGCTGGGCCGTCTGTCCTATAGGATTATGTCTGGCAGTAAAAGGTGGCGCAATGTGAGGGGACGTGCGTTACTGTTAAACGAGGATTAGGGGAATATCTGGGTATTCTCATGGCTGCCGGGGGGGGGGGGCTGTAGACCGACGGAAGAGGGCTGTAGACCGAGGGGGACGGGGGATGTAGACCGACGAGAGGGAGGGGGCTGTAGACCGACGGGAGGGGGATGTAGATCGATGAGAGGGAGGGGGCTGTAGACCGACGGGAGGGGGCTTTGGACCGACAGGAGGGGGCTGTAGACCGAGGAGGGCGGGGGCTGTAGACCGACAGGGACGGGGGCTGTAGACCGACGGGGACGGGGGCTGTAGACCGATGGGAGGGGGAATGTAGAACGACGGGAGGGGGCTGTAGAACGACGGGAGGGGGCTGTAGACCGACGGGAGGGCGGGGGGCTGTAGACCAACGGGAGGGGGCTGTAGACCGACGGGAGGGTGGGTGGCTGTAGACTGACCGGAGGGGGCTGTAGACCGACGGGAGAGGGCTGTAGACCGACGGGAGGGGGCTGTAGACCGACGGGAGGGGGCTGTAGACCGACGGGAGGGGGCTGTAGACCGACGGGAGGGGGCTGTAGACCGACGGGAGGGGGCTGTAGACTGACGGGAGGGGGCTGTAGACTGACGGGAGGGGGCTGTAGACCGACGGGAGGGGGTTGTAGACCGACGGGAGAGGGCTGTAGACCGACGGGAGAGGGCTGTAGACTGACGAGAGGGGGCTGTAGACTGACGGGAGAGGGCTGTAGACTGACGGGAGAGGGCTGTAGACTGACGGGAGGGGGCTGTAGACCGACGGGAGAGGGCTGTAGACTGACGGGAGGGGGCTGTAGACTGACGGGAGAGGGCTGTAGACTGACAGGAGGGGGCTGTAGGCCGACGGGAGGGTGGGTGGCTGTAGACTGACGGGAGGGGACTGTAGACCGACAGAAGGGTGCTGTAGACCGACGGGAGAGGGCTGTAGACTGACGGGAAGGGGCTGTAGACTGACAGGAGGGGGCTGTAGACTGACGGGAGGGGGCTGTAGACTAACGGGAGGGGGCTGTAGACTGATGGGAGGGGGCTGTAGGCCGACGGGAAGGCGGGTGGCTGTAGACTGATGGGAGGGGGCTGTAGACTGACGGGAGGGGGCTGTAGACTGATGGGAGGGGGCTGTAGACCGACGGGAGGGTGCTGTAGACCGACGGGAGGGGGCTGTAGACTGATGGGAGGGGGCTGTAGGCCGACGGGAAGGCGGGTGGCTGTAGACTGATGGGAGGGGGCTGTAGACTGATGGGAGGGGGCTGTAGACCGACGGGAGGGGGCTGTAGACCGACGGGAGGGTGCTGTAGACCGACGGGAGGGGGCTGTAGACTGACGGGAGGGGGCTGTAGACTGATGGGAGGGGGCTGTAGGCCGACGGGAGGGGGCTGTAGACTGATGGGAGGGGGCTGTAGACCGACGGGAGGGGGCTGTAGACCGACGGTAGGGGGCTGTAGACTGACGGGAGGGGGCTCTAGACCGACGGGAGGGGGCTGTAGACCGACGGGAGGGGGTTGTAGACCGACGGGAGGGGGCTGTAGACCGACGGGAGAGGGCTGTAGACTGACGAGAGGGGGCTGTAGACCGACGGGAGAGGGCTGTAGACTGACGGGAGGGGGTTGTAGACCGACGGGAGGGGGCTGTAGACCGACGGGAGAGGGCTGTAGACTGACGAGAGGGGGCTGTAGACCGACGGGAGAGGGCTGTAGACTGACGGGAGAGGGCTGTAGACTGACGGGAGGGGGCTGTAGACCGATGGGAGAGGGCTGTAGACTGACGGGAGGGGGCTGTAGACTGACGGGAGAGGGCTGTAGACTGACAGGAGGGGGCTGTAGGCCGACGGGAGGGTGGGTGGCTGTAGACTGACGGGAGGGGACTGTAGACCGACAGAAGGGTGCTGTAGACCGACGGGAGAGGGCTGTAGACTGACGGGAAGGGGCTGTAGACTGACAGGAGGGGGCTGTAGACTGACGGGAGGGGGCTGTAGACTAACGGGAGGGGGCTGTAGACTGATGGGAGGGGGCTGTAGGCCGACGGGAAGGCGGGTGGCTGTAGACTGATGGGAGGGGGCTGTAGACTGACGAGAGGGGGCTGTAGACTGATGGGAGGTGGCTCTAGACCGACGGGAGGGTGCTGTAGACCGACGGGAGGGGGCTGTAGACTGATGGGAGGGGGCTGTAGGCCGACGGGAAGGCGGGTGGCTGTAGACTGATGGGAGGGGGCTGTAGACTGATGGGAGGGGGCTGTAGACCGACGGGAGGGGGCTGTAGACCGACGGGAGGGTGCTGTAGACCGACGGGAGGGGGCTGTAGACTGACGGGAGGGGGCTGTAGACTGATGGGAGGGGGCTGTAGGCCGACGGGAGGGGGCTGTAGACTGATGGGAGGGGGCTGTAGACTGACGGGAGGGGGCTGTAGACTGATGGGAGGGGGCTGTAGACCGACGGGAGGGGGCTGTAGACCGACGGGAGGGGGCTGTAGACTGACGGGAGGGGGCTGTAGACCGACGGGAGGGGGCTGTAGACCGACGGGAGGGGGCTGTAGACTGACGGGAGGGGGCTGTAGACTGACGGGAGGGGGCTGTAGACCGACGGGAGGGGGCTGTAGACTGATGGGAGGGGGCTGTAGACCGACGGGAGGGGGCTGTAGACCGACGGGAGGGGGCTGTAGACTGACGGGACGTGGGGGGCTGTAGACTGACGGGGACGGGGGCTGTAGACCGATGGAAGGGTGGGTGGTTGTAGACTGACGGGAGGGGGCTGTAGACCGACGGGAGAGGGCTGTATGACGGGAGGGGGCTGTAGACTGACGGGAGGGGGCTGTAGACCGACGGGGGCGAGGGCTGTAGACTGTAGGGAGGGGGCTGTAGACCGACGGGGACGGGGGCTGTAGACCGTAGGGAGGGGGCTGTAGACCGACGGGAATGGGGGCTGTAGACTGACGGGACGTGGGCTGTAGACCGACGGGAGGGTGGGTGGCTGTAGACTGACGGTAGGGGGCTGTAGACCGACGGGAGAGGGCTGTAGACTGACGGGACGTGGGGGGGAATACGTGTGTGTTACAAAGGCAGCGGGGTGATAAAGTGACTTTGGCTGAGTGTCGGGCCGCACAGGAGGACAGGAGGAAAATGCCTATTTTGCTGTTGTGGAAACCATTGTTTAATTTCCACCTCGGTACTTTCTTTTTTTTTTCTCCATCTTCGAAAATATCTCAGCGTCTGGCCGCGGTTCAAGAAGGGTGAAAACAATACAGCCATTGAGCTCCAGAGCACCTCCAGCTTGACTCGCGCTAAGCACTAGTTTTAGCGCCTTTCCAAGCTCTCTCTCTCTCTCTCTCTCTCTCTCTGTCTCTCTGTCTCTCTCTCTCTGTCTCTCTCTCTCTGTCTCTCTGTCTCTCTCTCTCTGTCTCTCTCTCTCTGTCTCTCTCTCTCTGTCTCTCTCTCTCTGTCTCTCTCTCTGTCTCTCTCTCTGTCTCTCTCTCTCTTCCTCTTCTCTCTCTGTCTCTCTCTCTCTCTCTCTCTCTCTCTGTCTCTCTCTCTCTTCCTCTTCTCTCTCTCTCCCTGTTGTTAGACCGTATATCTTTGGGTCCTTGAGGCTGAGCGATGGTTTCCAGTGGCCAGGCTGAAGTATGTTTATGGCTGTCCCTGCCCTGAGTCCCAGCCCTGGCCTTAACCTTCACCCTCCCAATGACTCCTGTGGGCCCTGACAGGGAGATAATGGGGGCTGGAGACCCCTACCGCCAGCTGCCCCCCTCCACCCACAGGCTTTTAATTAAAGTCTGCCGCTCATCTCATCTGGGTGGTGTGCGTGTGTGAAAGTATGTGTGTGTGTGTATGTGTGTGTGTGTATGCGTGTGTGCGTCAGGTAACCCGGGGCCATTTGTTCTGTGTTAATCACAATATTGAGAGTGTGTTTCAGCTCACACTGCAGTGATGGGTATCAATCTACCTTAATGAGAAGAGGGATCTATGGCTTGATGTATGGATGTGGTGGAGGACCCCTCTTCCCTCCCTCCTATCAGAGCAAGGACGCTAATGTTTAAGCAGGGTGCATTAGGATGGCTGCGCTGAGGCAAAGGGCCCCAAGGTGGAGCTGCGTGAGGAGACTCACCGCCTAACTTCCGCCCCTCTACCCTGCTATGATCAATTAATCATTCATTAAAATACGAATATTAATTTAACAACACTAGTTAATAATCAAGTGCTTATATGACAACACCATCAACCTTCAACCATTCAGATCTCGTCTCATATCAGAAACAGTCTCAGATGTCAGGTTCCAAAGAGACAAGGAAGAGAGGGAGGAGAAGGACGAGAAGCTGTTGACAGGATTCTGCCACTACTGTCAGATAAAAGAGACGTTGGGGCAGGAGCTTTTTAGAGACCACCGTCATCATCAATCCCACTAGAGAGACGGAGAGGAGAGAGGGAGGGCAGACGGGCAGACACACATACGAACAGAAACGCCAGGTGATTGAGTCCTTTTCCCACCACAATGAAAAAAGGTGGCACGTTTCCCTGTTCCCCACTTCCACCTGTTCTGTGTGTGTGTGTGTGTGTGTGTGTGTGTGTGTGTGTGTGTGTGTGTGTGTGTGTGTGTGTGTGTGTGTGTGTGTTTTTGGTGCTGCTGACCTATTGGTCCATCTGACCACCAGGGGCACTGTAGCACAACCAAACCTCCTCACCACCCAGTGATCGGATCACTGCCAACTATCATCACATTTCTTCACATCAGGTTACTGTTTGATTTTAGTTAACAAAATCCAACCTTCTTGGATCTGCCGTTCCTTATATAGTGCCCTACCTTTGTCCAGCTCCTCATGGGCACTATATAGAGAACAGGGTGCCAATTCAGACACTGCCAGGGAAACAACAGCAGTGACTTTTCAAAGTAACCAACGATTAATAGCAAGTCTATTCTAAAGGGTTGCCTTTCCCTAATGGCCTGGGAGAGCAGTGTACGGCTCCCCACAGGCCTCTTCAATGGTCCAGCATAATTCAGTCATTTAGAGAAACACTCTCAGGACTGCTTTCCACTGGGAACACAATCACACATAATTACCCAATCAGCATACTGAAACAGAACCAACTCACACCAAGACCCTTGAAAGGCACAAAGTCATGAAAGGGACTTGAAAACGTGAATTTGTGGAGCAATATGGAGGAACTGTCCATGGCAGAGTAATTCAGGTAGACATGTGCACATGCGCAGGCACACACACACGCACACTTGTTGGATCGGTACACGCTGGAAGATAGTTGCTGGGTGTTGGTTGGCCGACCAGAGATGGGAGGGGACACATCTGGACAGACATTTTCGGAGGTCGACATTGTGTGAAATGTTTCCATGAAATGACGTGTGGAGTCATTTAAGGAATAATAATATGTGACGTGTCCCTTACATCGCAGGCATATAATTAGGTGTGGATGGTACAACGGTCCCTGTCTGTCTCATTGAAAGGAAAGGGCCCACTAACTGAACACATTGACCTGGTATCAAATAATTGCAATGAATGTCACTCACCTATTGAAGATCAAGGACACATGGGGGAAAAAGAAAAAGAGGAACGTCAGTTACATGATCCTAAACTGAGTGGACAAAACATTAGGAACACCTGCTCTTTCCATGACACAAACTGACCAGGTGGATCCAGGTGAAAGCTATGATCCCTTATTGATGTCACATGTTAAATCCAATTCAATCAGTGTAGATGAAGGGGAGGAGACGAGTTAAAGAAGGATTTTTTAAGCCTTGAGACGATTGAGACATGGATTGTGAATGTGTGCCGTTCAGAGGGTGAATGGGCAAGACCAAAATATTGAAGTGCCTTTGAACGGGGTATGGTAGTAGGTGCCAGGCGCACCGGTTTATGCCAAGAATTGCAACGCTGCTGGGTTTCCCGTGTGTATCAAGAATGGTCCACCACCCAAAGGACATCCAGCCAACTTGACACAACTGTGGGAAGCATTGGAGTCGACATGGGCCAGCATCCCTGTGGAACGCCTTCAACACCTTGTAGAGGCCATGAATTGAGGCTGTTTTGAGGGCAAAAGGGGGGTGCAACTCAATATCAGGAAGGTGTTCTTAATGTTTTCTACACTCAGTGTATGTCACAATGATCAAACAATACTTTTAAAGGTAACTATATTGCTAGGCAAGATGCTAGACAAGATTTCTGTGTAGTTTGAGGTAAGGAATGCCTGAAGCCACAAACACACACAAACACACACTTTCTCCCCTTTCACCGTATGAACACACATATATATATATATATATATACATATATATATATATACACACACACACACACAATGGGGCAAAAAAGTATTTAGTCAGCTACCAATTGTGCAAGTTCTCCCACTTAAAAAGATGAGAGAGGCCTGTAATTTTCATCATAGGTACACTTCAACTATGACAGACAAAATGAGGGAAAAAAATGCAGAAAATCACATTGTAGGATTTTTTATGAATTTATTTGCAAATTATGGTGGAAAATAAGTATTTGGTCACCTACAAACAAGCAAGATTTCTGGCTCTCACAGACCTGTAACTTCTTCTTTAAGAGGCCCCTCTGTCCTCCACTCGTTACCTGTATTAATGGCACCTGTTTGAACTTGTTATCAGTATAAAAGACACCTGTCCACAACCTCAAACAGTCACACTCCAAACTCCACTATGGCCAAGGCCAAAGAGCGGTCAAAGGACACCAGAAACAAAATTGTAGACCTGCCACAGGCTGGGAAGACTGAATCTGGGAGAACTTGCACAATTGGTGGCTGACTAAATACTTTTTTGCCCCACTGTATATATATGTAGGCGTGTGCGTGTGTGTGTTATAGAGTTATTTTAATTACTCCTCCGCAAACAACAGTCTTTAGCTGGCTGTTTCACCGCAATCCCCCTAACAGAGCTAACAGCGCAAACGGAGCTAACAGCGCCTGTCCTGCCTGAGGGAGTGTTTAGGACACACACACACCTATTTATTACCCAGCATGCACAATTAATCAGGCTCCTCTAATTTGGGCCTTAGCGTGCATATATGTAAATGAAAGGCAAACAAAAGGCCTCGATGTTGGAGTGTGTGTGTGTGTGTGTGTGTGTGTGTGTGCACAAGAAAGGGTCCGTGCGGAGCCCTTAGCCATGAGACGCTAATTAAAAAGCCATATCAGTGGGATGACTTATTAGTGACGCCGACGGCCTGCAGTTAGCCGCGCAGCGACACCGCGGCCAACGCTAGTTAGCCTTGGGGAAGAGATTGATGGCTCTCCTAACGCTAGCACTGCAGCCAGGTTAGCACCGCTGGGTAGTTAGCTAGTCCGCGTGGACACATTTAGCCCTAGCCAAATTAGCTTAGAGCCATTATACCTGCCGCTGTTAGCCATTAGCCTAGCCATTAGCCTAGTGCAGGAGTGGTGCCTCAGAGCCCAATAGAAGGTTACAGAGAACATGGCAATTAGGCCATAATAGGGTAAACAATAACTTTGGTGATCGATGGAGCAAAAAGAGGTGAATTCTCTTTGGAAAAAGATCACCGGCGTCGTAATGAAAGACACCAGAAAGAGAGAGACAGAGTGAGAGAGATGGGAGAGAGAGAGAAAGAGAAAGTGTTCCATTGATCTTTCTCCGTGTGGTCGAGGGTTTTGAAAGCCATCTCCACCTTCTCATACACCCATTCAGTGCGTCTCCACATGTCATGTCATACATACTCAGGGGCCTTGATTCTCTCTCTGTGTGGGACGCCTCTCTGCAAGTGTCTGTTTCACACCGTGAAGTACACACGTTCCTGCTCTGGGAGATTCAATTCATCAGGAGACATGGAGCTGTACTCCCCCCACCTCCTGCCCTCCCCTCCCGCTGCTCTTTACAATACACACACATCATTGACATCATCTCCTAACATTTACTTAATAATTTAACAACGCGCCGCCCGTCAATACCATTTCCATAGAGGAGCTTGAGGACGAGAGAGAGGGGGAACACAAAGAAACAGAGAGAGAGAGAGGGGGAGGGAAAACAAGCGAGTTATGAGGATCGATGGTGCAAAAAAATGGGTTTATCGAGTGCCACACCGTGTCATATTTCCCGCAGACACAGATAAGAGAGTGGAGAGAGAGAAAGCGCTCGCCCTCTGCCGTGTAAGGTAGCGGAGAGGGAAAAAATTAATGAGATTATTGATGTTACACGTCAAAAATAATTGCTCAGATTTCAGGGGTGGGACAGGGGCACGCTGATGGGTTCGGTGATCCGTGGAAAGCTTCATTTGCCGGTAAAGGCCAACGAGTCGGAGCCGGGGCCTCGGGAGGGGACTTTGGATTGTGACCCCAGCAGTGGGGGGGGGGGGACGACGACGACGACATGCTTAGACATGTGTGTGTGTGTGTGTGTGTGGGGGGTAGCATGCTTGTGCTTCACACGCATACACAAACAATGTACAGTGCCTTCAGAAAGTGTTGTTGTGTTACAGCCTGAATTCAAAATGGAAAATATATTTTATAATTTTTTGGGCTGCACACAATACCCCATAATGACAAAGTGAAAACTTGATTATTGAAATTTGGAATAAGGGGTATGATTACTTTCAGAAGGCACTCTATATACACACACACACAATGTACATGCACGTACACACACATACACACACAGAATGTATACACACACACTTGATTTTATAACAGCAGAAAAAGCAGACTGTTGCGGACTAAAAGGGGATGGGACTGTCCTGTTGGATGTGGATGCCTAGCCCCGTGTGCTCTGTATACTTAACCTTGGACCTTAGGCTCTAGAAACACACACCCCTCCAATACAATTCACTTATAGAGAGACCTGTGTCTCCTTGATTCTATTCCCCAGGGTGAGCCCATAATCAGAGGGAGGGCAAAGATAACTGGGACACACAACTGTACATAGAGAGGGTTTCAAAGGTTAATTGTGTGTACTGTGAATACTGTATATAATGTGTGTGTATACATATATGTGTATATGTGTGAATACGTGTGTGTGTGTGTGTGTGTGTATACATATATGTGTATATGTGTGAATACGTGTGTGTGTGTGTGTGTGTGTGTATACATATATGTGTATATGTGTGAATACGTGTGTGTGTGTGTGTGTGTGCGCGTGTGTGTGTGCTTGTGCGTGTGTATATGTATGCTTTCATGTGTGTGTGTGTGTGTGTGTGGTGGAGAATGTAATAATGTACGTGTGTGTGTGTGCATGTGCGTGCCTGCTTCTTCACAAAGACACATTCAGAGGCCCAGAGGCTGGAGAGCGGCTCGGCTTCAAGATGGAGCCCAAAATCTCATCTCGTTCACAAAGCAAACATTCCAACTGTTCAACGCTCCTCCGCACTTTCCACTAATTCTGCTCACTCCCAGCATCATCACACAGAAATACAGTGTACCTTAGCTTAGCTTAAACACGGTAGGAATCTTTCTTAGTTACCCTAAAAGCATTCAATCAAAATGTGTTTCACCTTAGTTGAGCACAAGATGCGCACTATAATTTAATTTCTCACAAATGTGTGTGTGTTTCTGTGCATTTGTGTATCTACATCTGTGTGTGTGTGCATGTGTGTATATGTATGCTTCTCTGTGTGTGTGTGTGTGTGTGTGTGTGTGTGTGTGTGTGTGTGTGTGTGTGTGTGTGTGTGTGCTTCCTGTCCAGATCATCTGACACGTGGTGAAGGGGGCCGAAGAGCAGTTGGATCTCAGGGTGGGCACTGGCTCCCTGCCGCGCCTCTCATAGTTCCAAGCTGACCGTTTTACGGTTGAATCTGTAAAACTATTCCGCTTGGTTTTTAAAAAACGCTATCGTCAAAGTATCTCAGAGAGAGGGGGAGAAGGAGGGCAAGAGAGGGCCAGAAAGTTGGACAGAAGGGGCGGCCATCTTTGAGAACAAGGTGGAACATATCTCTATTTTGGAACCCTCTCGTTGCTCGTTCCCTCACTCCCCCCCCCCCCCCCTCTCTGTCTCTCTCTCTCGTTCTGTCACTCTCATTGAAGCAGTATGCACGCTTGGTCTGTGTCTATTGGAGAGTTAAGAGGAAGTCTGCCATTCATATCCCTCCTTTAATTCACAGACAGATGGGCACCATGTCAAAGCTCGCAAATTCAGACCGCCACTCTTTCCCTTTTCCCCCTCTCGCTCTTAAATGATTTCTGTCTCTTTCGTGTTCTCTCCATCGCTCCCAATCCCCCCTCCAGTTCTCCCTTCGTCCCGCTTTCATCCATCCACCTTCCCTCATTGTTTCCCTTGCTTTCTTTCTCCCTCTGTCGTTATTCTACCGCTAACCTTCTCTTTTACACCAGCTTTACCGCTGCGCGCCCCCTTATCAGATGTGGCGGTGGTTTGGAGTTTCAGCCGCCCTCCTCCCTCCTCTCCTGCGGGTTATTCATCCCTCCATTCATCCCTTCTTCCTGTGCGCTGAAAGTCAAGCTTCCCTTTACAAAACCCCCTGGTCTTATCTGAGCCACCCCATGACCCCTGGTCGCGGTGGCAGCCACCGAGGAGAGCAGGTTGACATTTATTTTCACGAGTCTTGTCCTGGAGGCAGAACTGAGCGATTTCCCCTTAGATAGGCCAGCTGCAAAGTCAAAATTGTCTATATTGTAAAAAATAATGAAAATAAAAATGTGCTTTTTGGTCTTAATTTAAGGCTAGGGTTAGCATTTACATTACATTTGAGTCATGAGGGTGTGGTGCAGTGTGTGTTTGTGTGCTGACAGTGCTAGAGTGTGTGTCTGTGTGTACAGTAGACAGTATTTACAGTGTGCCTACAGTGTATGCGTGTGTGTGTCTGTCAAATCTAATTGTATTCATCACACGCTTCGTAAACAGGTTTACGAAGCGTACAGTGAAATGCTTCGTACAGGGACATGCTTCTTTACAGTGAAATGCTTCGTACAGGGACATGCTTCTTTACAGTGAAATGCTTCGTACAGGGACATGCTTCGTACAGGGACATGCTTCTTTACAGGGACATGCTTCGTACAGGGACATGCTTCTTTACAGGGACATGCTTCTTTACAGGGACATGCTTCTTTACAGTGAAATGCTTCGTACAGGGACATGCTTCTTTACAGTGAAATGCTTCGTACAGGGACATGCTTCTTTACAGTGAAATGCTTCGTACAGGGACATGCGTCGTACAGGGACATGCTTCTTTACAGGGACATGCTTCTTTACAGGGACATGCTTCTTTACAGTGAAATGCTTCTTTACAGTGAAATGCTTCTTTACAGGGACATGCTTCTTTACAGGGACATGCCTCTTTACAGGGACATGCTTCTTTACAGGGACATGCTTCTTTACAGTGAAATGCTTCGTACAGGGACATGCTTCTTTACAGTGAAATGCTTCGTACAGGGACATGCTTCTTTACAGTGAAATGCTTCGTACAGGGACATGCTTCTTTACAGGGACATGCTTCTTTACAGGGACATGCTTCTTTACAGGGACATGCTTCGTACAGGGACATGCTTCTTTACAGGGACATGCTTCGTACAGGGACATGCTTCTTTACAGGGACATGCTTCTTTACAGGGACATGCTTCGTACAGGGACATGCTTCTTTACAGGGACATGCTTCGTACAGGGACATGCTTCTTTACAGGGACATGCTTCGTACAGGGACATGCTTCGTACAGGGACATGCTTCTTTACAGTGAAATGCTTCGTACAGGGACATGCTTCTTTACAGTGAAATGCTTCGTACAGGGACATGCTTCTTTACAGTGAAATGCTTCGTACAGGGACATGCTTCGTACAGGGCCTTTCCCAACAACGCAGAGAGAACGTGCACATGTGTGTGGAGAATCACTGATACTTCCTCCCCGGGAAACACTGTGTACAAACCTACTGTCTCAACAACCCTACTGATAGCATACAGTGGCCAGATAGGGCACTACAGTCTAGCACACTACACTTCTATTAAGTGTGTAGTGGATGGTCATAGGTATCTCAAACCAGCAGCC
>NC_048573.1:43843008-43948008 GCF_013265735.2 Oncorhynchus mykiss
TCGTCATTGGAAGTACTGGGGTCCTTTCTCTCAGATTCATCAGTATCTGACCATCGCCATGACTACGGTCATCATTACCATCATCATCGCCATCTTCATAACTACCTTCATCATCATCATTATCATCACCATCATATACTGTACACCATCATCATGACTACCTTCATCATCATCATTACCATCACCATCATATACTGTACACAATCATCATAACTACCTTCATCATCACCATCATATACTGTACACCATCAACATGACTACCTTCATCATCATCATTACCATCACCATCATATACTGTACACCATCATCATAACTACCTTCATCATCACCATCATATACTGTACACCATCAACATAACTACCTTCATCATCATCATTACCATCACCATCATCATAACTACCTTCATCATCATCATATACTGTACACCATCATCATAACTACCTTCATTATCATCATTACCATCACCATCATATACTGTACACCATCATCATGACTACCTTCATCCTCATCATCACCATCATCATCTTTACCATCACCATCATCATGACTACCTTCATCATCATCTTTACCATCACCATCATATACTGTACACCATCATCATCATCTTTACCATCGCCATCATGTACTGTACACCATCATCATAACTACCTTCATCATCATCATCATCATCATTACCATCACCATCATATACTGTATACCATCATCATAACTACCTTCATCATCCTCATTACCATCATCATCATCATTACCATCACCATCATATACTGTACACCATCATCATGACTACCTTCATCATCATCATCATCACCATCATATACTGTACACCATCATCATGACTACCTTCATCATCATCATCATCACCATCATATACTGTATACCATCATCATAACTACCTTCATCATCCTCATTACCATCACCATCATATACTGTATACCATCATCATAACTACCTTCATCATCCTCATTACCATCACCATCATCATAACTACCTTCATCATCATCATCACCATCATCATAACTACTTTCATCATTACCATCACCATCATATACTGTACACCATCATCATAACTACCTTCATCATCATCATCATCATCATCAACATCATATACTGTATACCATCATCATAACTACCTTCATCATCATCATCACCATCATCATGACTACCTTCATCATCATCATCATCACCATCATATACTGTACACCATCATCATGACAACCTTCATCATCATCATCATCATTACCATCATATACTGTACACCATCAACATAACTACCTCCATCATCATCATCATTACCATCACCATCATGACTACCTTCATCATCATCATCATTACCATCACCATCATGACTACCTCCATCATCATCATCATCATTACCATCACCATCATGACTACCTTCATCATCATCATCATCATCATCATCATCATCATCATCATTACCATCATATACTGTACACCATCATCATAACTACCTTCATCAGCATCACCATCATCATGGCTACCTTCATCATCACCATCATCATTACTACCTTCATCATCACCATCATCATTACTACCTTCATCATCATCATATACTGTTTACCATCATCATCATCACCATCATCATAACTACCTTCATCATCATCATTACCATCACCGTCATATACTGTACACCATCATCATGACTACCTTCATCATCATCATCCTCATCATTACCATCATATACTGTACACCATCATCATAACTACCTTCATCATCATCATTACCATCACCATCATATACTGTACACCATCATCATAACTACCTTCATCATCCTCATTACCATCACCATCATAAACTGTACACCATCATCATGACTACCTTCATCATCCTCATTACCATCACCATCATAAACTGTACACCATCATCATGACTACCTTCATCATCCTCATTACCATCACCATCATATACTGTACACCATCATCATCATTACCATCACCATCATCATAACTACCTTCATCATCCTCATTACCATCACCATCATCATGACTACCTTCATCATCCTCATTACCATCACCATCATCATGACTACCTTCATCATCACCATCATAAACTGTACACCATCATCATAACTACCTTCATCATCCTCATTACCATCACCATCATATACTGTACACCATCATCATAACTACCTTCATCATCATCATTACCATCACCATCATAAACTGTACAACATCATCATGACTACCTTCATCATCCTCATTACCATCACCATCATATACTGTACACCATCATCATCATTACCATCACCATCATCATAACTACCTTCATCATCCTCATTACCATCACCATCATATACTGTACACCATCATCATAACTACCTTCATCATCCTCATTACCATCACCATCATATACTGTACACCATCAACATGACTACCTTCATCATCATCATTAGCATCACCATCATCATAACTACCTTCATTATCCTCATTACCATCACCATCATATACTGTACACCATCATCATAACTACTTTCATCATCATCATCATTATCATCATCGACACCATCACAATATACGGTACATCATCATCACCATAACTATAATCATCAGCCTAACTACCACAAACTCATCACCATAACTACCATCATCATCAGACACCTTGGATGACCTGGCCTGGTGAGACGGAAGGTCAAAGCTCAGACTGGCGTCGACACCACCAAAACTACACACATACGCCACACACACCAAAAACACACAGCCAATTTACTACCCAGGGAGGGATGGAGAGTTCTCTCTATAAAAACCTATTAGGTCATCACTGCTTAAACCTGATACCTCGGCACCAACGATGGTAGGCTTGTAAAGAGGAGCAAACTGGGCCTGTCCCCAACTGCTAACCCTGTGCCTTTTGAGATACACACATACTATACACACTGCTCATGGATTCACACACACACACACACACCGTGCATGGATTCACACACACACGCAAATACACCCACACTATGCATGGATTCACAAACACATACAGGCACACAAACACACACACTCGTCTTAGAGCAGGGTAAGACCTGAACCACAGAATCAACAAGGTTTGACTCAAATCCATAATATGATCAATTATACGTTCCATTTTCTCCCCTGTATAACAGCATATTATACCTAACCTGAGCATTTATTGTGCTAGTGCTTACAGAGACAGGGGAATGTAGGTAGCTCTGAGATATTGTAAAACCAGATATTGTGTGTGCGCGTAGTGCCCGCCTTAACCCAGGGTTTTCAGTTAGACGACAAGTTTATACTACGTCTTTCCTGTATGAGCATGTATGAGTGTGTGTCAGTGTGTGCCAGCATGTGTGTACGTGTGTGACTGACATGGTTCAGGTGGGGTGCCAAGACCCTCAAAGGTCTGTTACAGTGAACATTAGCCTCCAGTGTGAGGCCAGACACACACAGACATACCACAGTTTTGCACGAAATAGTAAGACCCAAAATACACACCAAAATAAAGTAAAATAATGAATAAGAGTATAATAATCTGCACACCACACACACACACACACAAACACACAAACACAAACACACTCTCTCTCTCTGGGTACATTCTTCAGAGTCACACACACACACACACCGCAGCCTTGGTTTTCACAGCATGGCTGGCGCTGTGTCGGCACATCAACAAGTCTTCGGTAGTTGACTTTCTGCCTGTGTGTGTGTGTGTCTGTGTGTGTGTGTGTGTGTGTTCGTGAGTGTGCACCTTGGCCCCCTTAGTCCCTGGTTACTCTGTATTATTTCGGCAGAGATACACAGACTGTCTGTGCAAACAGGATATGTCCCGGCCCTATTCCCTTACATCTTGTCTGCATTAATAGTCAGTCAACTCTGTTTTCAGAGCAAATAATTTCAATACGTTTCCATTCAAAGAAAATATACCGGCTGAAATATCACTGTGTTTGAAACATGCTTTGACGGGGGCCCTCGTTTATTTTCCTTATGGGGCTCCTCTGTCGGTCTGCCTGCCTTGTGTCATTTATAATATATTTACTGACCCTTATTTTACCAGGTAAGATGACTGAGAACATATTCTCTTTTACAGCAACAACCTGGGGAAGAGTTACAGGGACAAATGAGCCATTTGGAAGCTAGGGATGATTAGTTGGCCATGATGGTATGAGGGCCAGATTGGGAATTTAGCCAGGACACCAGGGTTAACACCCCTACTCTTATGATAAGTGCCGTGGGATCTTTAGTGATGACAGAGAGTCAGGACACTCGTTTTAACATCCTATCCGAAAGATAGCACCCTTATGCAGAGGCATGCCCCCTTCACTGCCCTGGTATCTCCTTAGACCAGAGGGAATAGTCTACCTACTGGCCATCCAACACCACTTCCAGAAGAATCTGGTCTCCCATCGAGGGACTGACCAGAACAGACTCTGCTTAGCATCAGAGGCGAGCCAGCAGAGGGATACAGGGTGGTATGCTGCTGGCTTTATCAAATTGCTGTGTCAAGAGAGACAAACATACAACCTCCGGACAAGATCCTCTCGAACGGGATAGTGTGTCACATGATCGAGGACAAATAATTGGTGGAGGGAAAGAAAAGACGGCAGGTGTTTTTGGAGGTTTAACGGAGAGCCTCGGAAAAATTCCTCGGAATTCTTTGTCTAAGACACAGAAAAAAAAGTTTATTGTGTGGTGGTGGTGGGGCAGGCCACCGTTAAGACTGAAGGTCGAAACATTCTACTTTTTCGATTGTTTCTTTCTCACCCCCCACCCCACTGAAAAATATCATGTAATTCAATAAACATTGGACGACGCTGCAACAACCACGTCTCCTATATCAACTCCACGAGGATTCAAAGTGCTTTAACAGAGTGCATACGAGACCGTATGTGTGTATTACACCAACTGGCCTATACACAGAGCACACCAAACATTAGGAACACCTTCCTAATATTGTATTGCACCCGTAATAGGCAAATGCAGCGCAACAGGCACGCGGTCTTGTACGTAGTTTATATAGGATGACGTTTGCACTCGGTGTGATATTATGAAATGAAGTGCTTGCGGATTTCGTAGCGACATAAGCATGTCGCACTGAGGTGGCGCCCTGCGAGGGAGAGGAACTCTCTCCACCCCCTCGTTTAGTGAATCACTGTGACAAAGAGCAGGCCGGCCCGACCACAGCACATCCTGACTGAGAACGCTGAAGGCTGTACAGTGGCCTGTTTGGTGAGCCTGGGTCAGAGACAAGCAGTAACTGAGGGGATGGCTCTCCACCATTTTGGGACTCCTTTCACCAAATTCTGTTCAACTCTATTCTAAGGTGCCCAATCAGGTTCAGTGCTCTGGGAAACCTGCCATGTGACTAGGTGAGACCACTGATGTCAAAAGAAACCATTCCAGGGACCACAGCCCTGCTCTGTAGTGAGAATTTCCCAAATATTCCCAGTGAGGAGAAAATAGAGCACAGGGAAGTAGGAAGGAAAAACCCCTCAACGTTATTCCCTGCCCAGACTTTTTTCCTTTCCCGCAGCGATGGCAACCCTCAGACCGAGCTACTGTGTACTGTACCTGCTACTGGACTGAAATATGAGCCCTACCCAAAATAAACCCTCAACTTTTGCAACACACAAGAAAGTGGGTTTTAAAAACAAACGTCTAAAAATACAATTGTTGGAGAGCGGGAGGCCCAGCAGTGGTAGTGTGTGTGTGTGTGTGTGTGGCATGTGTGAGGGAGAGCGAGAGAGAGAGAGCGAGCTGGCATTTCTGTGGCCAGCCCCACAGCTTGCCAGGGTATAGGACTCGGGGAGGCCTGGCCGCTGGAATGCATTGGCCAACCACCGGCTTCCTTTCAACATTTATTGAAAATCGACCACTGGCACCTGCTACGGAGGCCCACAGCCGGGTTAACCCCTGAGAACACCTTTCTGCTTCGCAAGAGAGGATCATTCAATATCAGGAGGCTCATCTTTAATGCACGTGTCCCCCATGCTTGACCGTGTGTAAACATAAGTACCGGACACTGGAAGAGAGGCAACTGAATAGACCTGATTTAACATAGCAAATACCTGACTAAACATAGACCAACAACAGAATGCCAATCAGAGAAGTCTAAAATGCTAAAAATGAGAATTGGTGCCAAATCCAAAAGCGTTGAGTCCTGATATTACCTCACGTATGTTGTGTATCAGTAGACATCTGAAGCCCCCGGAGCGCCCCCTTTTTGCCAGTCGCTCTATTTGGGAGTGTATGTTCCAGGAGCAAGTCAGCGTTGTGTTCTCCGAGGTAGACCAGAGGAACCGGGCAGGGCTTTAAAAACAATCTCCTGCTTGTGTGTGGAGCTCGGGGTGGATTAGGTCGACTGGGAGGTTACCCCTGTCTGTCACCGTACAACACCCAGAGAACACCTAAACATATCCATCTGGGAGGTTACCCCTGTCTGTCACCGTACAACACCCAGAGAACCCCTAAACATATCCATCTGGGAGGTTACCGCTGTCTGTCACCGTACAACACCCAGATAACACCTAAACATATCCATCTGGGAGGTTACCCCTGTCTGTCACCGTACAACACCTAAACATATCCATCTGGGAGGTTACCCCTGTCTGTCACCGTACAACACCCAGAGAACCCCTAAACATATCCATCTGGGAGGTTACCGCTGTCTGTCACCGTACAACACCCAGATAACACCTAAACATATCCATCTGGGAGGTTACCCCTGTCTGTCACCGTACAACACCCAGAGAACACCTAAACATATCCATCTGGGAGGTTACCCCTGTCTGTCACCGTACAACACCTAAACATATCCATCTGGGAGGTTACCCCTGTCTGTCACCGTACAACACCCAGATAACACCTAAACATATCCATCTGGGAGGTTACCGCTGTCTGTCACCGTACAACACCCAGAGAACCCCTAAACATATCCATCTGGGAGGTTACCGCTGTCTGTCACCGTACAACACCCAGAGAACCCCTAAACATATCCATCTGGGAGGTTACCGCTGTCTGTCACCGTACAACACCCAGATAACACCTAAACATATCCATCTGGGAGGTTACCCCTGTCTGTCACCGTACAACACCTAAACATATCCATCTGGGAGGTTACCCCTGTCTGTCACCGTACAACACCCAGAGAACACCTAAACATATCCATCTAGGAGGTTACCCCTGTCTGTCACCGTACAACACCCAGAGAACCCCTAAACATATCCATCTGGGAGGTTAACCCTGTCTGTCACCGTACAACACCCAGAGAACACCTAAACATATCCATCTGGGAGGTTACCGCTGTCTGTCACCGTACAACACCCAGAGAACACCTAAACATATCCATCTGGGAGGTTACCGCTGTCTGTCACCGTACAACACCCAGATAACACCTAAACATATCCATCTGGGAGGTTACCCCTGTCTGTCACCGTACAACACCTAAACATATCCATCTGGGAGGTTACCCCTGTCTGTCACCGTACAACACCCAGATAACACCTAAACATATCCATCTAGGAGGTTACCGCTGTCTGTCACCGTACAACACCCAGATAACACCTAAACATATCCATCTAGGAGGTTACCGCTGTCTGTCACCGTACAACACCCAGAGAACCCCTAAACATATCCATCTGGGAGGTTACCCCTGTCTGTCACTGTACAACGGCCACTGCAGCATTGGGATGATACAGGCCCTCAAGTCTGCTAGTCACCACCTCCCCTTCCCCTCCCTCAGTGAAACTGCTGTCCCCCCCCCCCTCCCTCTCTTTTACTCTCAGTTGTTCCGCCCTGGTCTGACTCCAGACCAAATGTATTACAAGTGTTCTTGCTGTAAGATTATATTTGGATTCTCTAGGCTGGCTTCCAATTATTACTGGCACTTAATGCTTTTCACACCATTCACAGATCCCCTTACTTTTTCTCCCCTCAGTCTGGGAGGCTTTTGGCTGGGATCAGCACTTTTCAGCGGTTTAGGAGGAGAAGGAGGGAGGAAAGGGGGGAGGTGTGAATAGAGAGAATAGGAAATGATTCAGCCTCTTGCTGCAGGCCCCCCCCCCCCCCCCCCCCCCCGAGGCTGAGAATGATCCTATAAGATAGCTACGTAGCTGCTAGGATAATGAGGCCGTTAGCGTTGGAAGTAAAGGAGGAGAAAAAAATGCAGCCAGGCGTTCAGAGGTAACCACAGAGTGCTGTCCAAAGGTGAGCCTTTAATTGTTAGGTGGAGAGAGTTTGAGAATCACAATGGAAGACCATGTAGTAGTGAGTGAGAGAGAGAGAGAGAGAGAGAGAGAGAGAGAGATACTCCTGAAAGAGTGTGAGTGACAGATGGGCTGTAACAGAACTGGGATTGTTGGAGCGCTGATCTGGTTTTGATTATAGACAGAGAGAGAGAGAGAGAGAGAGAGAGAGAGAGAGAGAGAGAGAGAGAGAGAGAGCGCCAGAGAGAGAGGGGAAAGAGAGAGATGAGAGAGAGAGCACCAGAGAGAGAGGGGAAGAGAGAGAGAGAGAGAGAGAGGGGGGGAGAGAGAGAGAAGGAGAGAGAGAGAGAGAGAGAGGGGAAAGAGAGAGATGAGAGAGAGAGCACCAGAGAGAGAGGGGAAGAGAAAGATGAGAGAAAGTGTGAAAGAGAGAACAAGAGAGATGGGGGCAAAAGGTGCAGGGAGGGAGGGAGGGATAGAGATGTGAGGGCCCCCATACACACCGACCTTCCCCTCCTCCTCCACCCCTCCCTCGTGTTAGGGTTTGGCTAAGTGATGTGTCGGGGTGGGGGACCTTTCTCTCTCTACCACCAACAATTCATCTGTTATTGTCGGGGGGGGGGGGGGGGGGGGGGGGGGGGGGGGGATGGGGTAGTGTGAGTTAGTCATTGCCCTGGCTATCACAACAGACAAGCCAAATGATTGGACAGGAGAAAGGGCCGGCGACCTCGAGTGGACGGGGTCACAGGGGGGACCAGCCTTCAGCGATAGCTACTCCATCTCTCTCTCTCCCCCGCTATTAAACCATCTATTGATTTATCATAGCCATCGCCCCGCGGCCACACAAACACACATCTCCCATTTCATCTTTCCTTCAGACCATACACAGGGGAGGGACACACACGCACACACAGGGGCCCTAACCTACCACCATCACTAGCGCCTGTTATTGTGTATATAGGGTTGGTGCAGACACTTCTGGTACAAGTATGGAGAGAGCAGGAGTGTGGCAGAGGATGTTAAGAACAAATACACTATTTATACAAAAGTGTGTTGCCACCCCATCAAATTAATGGACTCGGCTATTTCAACCACACCCGTTCCTGACAGGTGTATAAAATCGAGCGCACACCACCATGCAATCTCCATAGACAAACACTGGCAGTAGAATGGCCTTACTGAGAGCTCAGTGACTTTCAACGTGGCAACGTCATAGGATGCCACCTTTCCAACAAGTCAGTACATCAAATTTTTGCCCTGCTAGAGCTGCACCGGTCAAGGCCCTTTCCTGTTTCAGCATGACAATGCGCCCCTGTGCACAAAGCATGGTCCATACAGAAATGGTTTGTCCAGATGGGTGTGGAAGAACTTGACTGGCCTGCACAGAGCCCTGACCTCAAGCCCATCGAACACCTTTGGGATGAATTGGAACGCCAACTGCGAGCCAGGCCTAATCACCCAACATCATTGCCCGACCTCACTAATGGTTTTGTGGCTGAATGGAATCAAGTCCCTGCAGCAATGTTCCAACATTTAGTGGAAAGCCTTCCCAGAAGAGTGGAGACTGTTAAATCAGCCCCATATTAATGCCCATGATTTCCGAATGAGATGTTCGACGAGCAGCTGTCCACATACTTTTGGTCATGTACTGTATGTAAGCACTCTGGATCCCTGGAAAAGTATTTCCCTGAAAAGTACAGGAGCAAAATCATCAAACAATCCCCCCCCCCCCCCCCTCCATGGACTAACTATAGTGGTCCACCACTCCAATCTGGTCTGTCTCAAGGTCTGGGCTGTGGTGTGAACAGCACCCCCCCCAACCCCTGAGTCTTTGCCTGCAGGCCAAGTAACCCCCTCAAAACCTTCCCTTAACCCCAGCCGGCAGGGAAAACACAGCCTGATTCTGCCCCCCAACGCTTCCTTCAGAGTCAAGGGTGAGCGCCCCAAACCTTTCCAGTGTGCTAGCGCATAAAGGACCACGGCTTATCTCCAGACATATGGATGAAGGAGGAGGAGGCTGTGTCGAAGCCAAGTCACAGCATCAACCGTCTACGTTTACCTGGCTTTAAAGGGACACAGCACAGAGAGGCGTCTGTCTACCTACAGACCTGATATCCTTGGCCACTTTAACAAATGGAACACTACTCACTTTAATAATGCCACTTTAAGAAAGTTTACATATCTCTCATTACTCATCTCATATGTGTATACTGCATACTGTATCCTTCACTATCTATTCTTTACTATCTATTGCATCTTAGCCGCTCTGTCACTGCTCATCTATATATTTTATACTTATATATTCTCATCTCATTCCTTTACTAGATTGTGTGTATTAGGTTTTGTTGTGGAATTTGTTAGATATTAGGTTTTGTTGTGGAACTGTTAGATATTACCTGTTAGATACAGCTGCTATGTCGGATCTAGACGCATAAGCCTTTCGCTACACTCGCAATAACATCTGCTTACCATGTGTATGTGACCAATAACTTTAGATTTGATTTAGTTCGGCATTAAAGATGCACTCCTCAACAATGTCCTCTAGGGGAGCTCTTGAGTAAAAAGAGGGTCCCAGATATTGGACCTCATTAGACATAAAAGTGTATCTATGTTCGTTGGGAAGTTTAGGGATTTAGCTAGATCATAGATTTTTATTCCGTGTTTGTTATAAACTAAATGTTTATTCGTTTAATGAGGTAGGAAATGGAATTATGTGATATATTATGACAGCATGATCCGAGATTCAACGGTAACCATTAGCAACTACGCTTCCAGAGTATAGCTTTAAACATGACCAGGAAAAGATAATTACGCGAAGATAAATTTAAGGTAAACGACAATGGTAGTTTAACAAAGTGCTTCTAACTATAGGGATTTATGATTTGCATTCAGACGTAACATTCAGACGTAGCATTCAAATGTAACAATATGACAATTGAGACTGGCCGAACGTGATAAATAATATATTCATATATATGAGCTAATATGAGAATGAGAATATTCATGAATATGTATGAGGTAACATAAGTAAAGCTAATCATGGATCTATTTTAATTTGTGTTCTTTATGTTATGATGTTGGTCAAAGCCATATGCACCTGAAAATGACATCTGATAAACCACATACACACTCCAGTATCCCCCCCATCTCCCCCCATTCAAAAACTAACAACAGCATTAGCCCAACTCAGCAGAAAACAGCCCATTCCCCAGTGTCTCCTGGTTCGTGGCCCCTCGCGTGACAAACCCCCCCCCCCCCCCACCCTCCTCATCTCCTCAGCTGTGAAGAAATAATGGAATTATATTTACCCGAGACACATCAAAGTTCAGCTCTCTCAGCCTGATAAGTTGCCTGTATACTGTGCTCCAGGCCATACAGTGTTTTTTCCCATTACTGGCATGTCCTGTTTCATAGATGGATGAACCTTGGGCTGACGTCTCCCTGACTACTACCACACACACACACACGCACGCACGCACGGACACACACATACACACACACACACACACACACACACACACACACACACACACACACACACACACACACACACACACACACACACACACACACACACACACACACACACACACACACACACACACACACACACACACACACACACACACACCACCAGGGTCTAGTTATTACTGGAATCAATGGCCATGTCTGCCCAAGTCTATTACCCTGCCACAGGGAGAAGCTCAGCCATAGAAATCACAAGGCGTTAATATAGGATGATTGTTGTGTGTGTATTAATGTGTGTGTGTTTATGTGTTGGATTACTCCCATCGTCTACGAGTCAAGAGCCAGTTTATTTGCATGTGCCTTCTTACTGATGCCCAAGGCCTCCAGACTAAAGAAATCAAACTCAGTACAAACAGCAGTTCCATGGGTCTCTCCAGAACTTTGTAGGCCGTCATTGTAAATAAGAATTTGTTCTTAACTCACATGCCTAGTTAAATAAATGTTAATATATATATAACTATGTCTATGTTTTGTATACTATGTGTGTGTGTGTGTGTGTGTGTGTGTGTGTATGCACACGCTCATCTCCACGTGTATGCATATCAGTACTGTACAGCGTGTGTACTTGTGTGCCCCTTGGCCGGCTCGGGTCAGTGTAACAGTGTGTGTGGAGGGGACTTGACACAGCTGGTGGTGTGTGTGCGCATGTGTGTGTCTAGGAGAGCCCTCGCGGTGCTGCCGGGGCCTGTCCGCCCCTCATAACCTCACAAAGACAGCTAATAAGACCCCCGATGACGGACGCTTATGGATTTCTGTGCCACTAATTTCCGTAACTATCACTGTTTGAAAGATAGCCGGGGATTTAGGGGCGAGCAGAAGGCCCCTTGTCTTCCTGGGAACACAAGAGCTGCTTTATGCGATATAAAAAAAAAAATGGAACGTCCTTTTCCCCCCTCAGCTAGCTAAGCCCAGTGATATTTATCTAGCTCGAGTGCTGCGTGGGGACATATGAAATCATCGTTGAACATCGACCGCGCTAAGGCTATATCCCATATTAGCAGTGTACTGTAATGAATGTCGTGTTATAGGCACAGGGGGCCAGAAAATGTACGGTATTGTACGAGAATTGATGATATGCGGGTAAACATTTCATACACAAACAAATGCCCTATTTTGTATATGTACGGTAGCCTTTACACACACACACACACACACCTACAGTGTTACCTGGATAGGATTTGTATATATTTATTATTTTACTTTAAACTTTATATTCAATTGATGCATCTGGTTCTCCTCCTGAGGAATTTGTCATTCCGGGTCCATGGGCCCAACAAATCTGTTCATATATTGTAAAGACGAATGGAGACGGACTCCGGGAACCTGAACCTAGACCAACTGATAACAGGCGCTCGTCTGGAACACGAGCACAACCAACAAAATGGCCACCTCCACCCCTACTCTCCTTAACCAATGAAGTCCTGCTAGCCGTAAGCTTACACACCCTTAGCATACACTCTACCTTTCATATTTGGTCCGAAACCTTTTCTATTCCAATTGACCGTCAGTGACATTCGGCGGAGACGAATCAAAAGGGGGTTATTTCCAACAAGAGCGTTTTTCAATTCATAAAGTGAATTTTCAACTCGTTTCCTGACTTGGGGGGGGAGTGACAATTTGAATGGATTGTTAGTGTAAACTCAGAAACTCACCACCTAGTCCAACATCCATCAATGTGTTTAATCACACCAGGTGTACTAAACTGTTATACTACACTATGCACTAGTATACTACATTTGTACACTACATTGGGGTAGTACAGAGAGGAATATGCACAGAAGCCTTGTGGGAGATAAAAGGTGGTGAGTGGGTCTCCGCTGCGCTCTTCCACTTCATGCATTTGTCATCACCAGTAGATCCCACTCTCCTCTCTCTCCTCTCTCTCTCTCCTCTCTCTCTCCTCTCTCTCTCCTCTCTCTCTCCTCTCTCTCCTCTCTCTCTCTCCTCTCTCTCTCTCCTCTCTCTCTCCTCTCTCGCCTCTCTCCTCTCTCTCTCTCTCGCTCTCTCTCGCTCTCTCCTCTCTCTCTTTCTCCTCTCTCTCTCCTCTCTGTCTCTCTCTCTCTCGCTCTCTCTCGCTCTCTCCTCTCTCTCTCCTCTCTCTCTCCTCTCTCTCTCTCCTCTCTCTCTCCTCTCTCGCCTCTCTCCTCTCTCTCTCTCTCGCTCTCTCTCGCTCTCTCCTCTCTCTCTTTCTCCTCTCTCTCCCCTCTCTCTCCTCTCTGTCTCTCTCGCCTCTCTCCGCTCTCTCTTTCTCTCTCTCGCTCTCTCCTCTCTCTCTCTCTCTCGCTCTCTCCTCTCTCTCTCTCTCTCCTCTCTCCCCTCTCTCTCTTTCTCCTCTCTCTCTTTCTCCTCTCTCTCCCCTCTCTCTCCTCTCTCTCTCTCCTCTCTCTCTCCCCCTGTCCTGTACCCTTCGAGGAGGTCCTCAACCTCTGCCCTGAAAGAAAAGAGGCTGGGCTGGGGCTCTACCACTACCTAAGATGTGTGTGTGTGTGTGTGTGTGTGTGTGTGTGTATGTGTGTGTGTATGTGCGCTTTTACACGTGTGTGAGTACGTATATGAGTGTGTGTGCATGCATATGTTTGTGTGTGTTGCGGTGGCCAACTTTCTGTCAGTGAAGAATGTAATTAGGGAGAATTAAGCGGTGCACAGGGCAGCGGGCTACGGGGGAGGTCAACGGTGGAGCTGGAAGGGTCGAGCCGGGTCACTACCAAGTATTCTCTCCCCCGGTCGCCGGGGTGAAGAGGTGTCGTGTTCACCCACCTCGGATACTCACTGCCAGGCGTGACCAAGCTCCTCTCTCTGTATCATGTCTATTTCAACTGTCTTTCACCTGTAACTCTGCTACTATCTACTATCCTCCCACTCTCTCTGTAGTCTGTCTGTCTCTGTCTGTCTGACGCTGTCTGTCTGACGCTGTCTGTCTGTCTTTCACCTGTAACTCTGCTACTATCTACTATCCTCCCACTCTCTCTGTAGTCAGTCTGTCTCTGTCTGTCTGACGCTGTCTGTCTGTCTCTCTGTATCATGTCTATTTCATCTGTCTTTCACCTGTAACTCTGCTACTATCTACTATCCTCCCACTCTCTCTGTAGTCTGTCTGTCTCTGTCTGTCTGACGCTGTCTGTCTGTCTTTCACCTGTAACTCTGCTACTATCTACTATCCTCCCACTCTCTCTGTAGTCAGTCTGTCTCTGTCTGTCTGACGCTGTCTGTCTGTCTTTCATCTGTAACTCTGCTACTATCTACTATCCTCCCACTCTCTCTGTAGTATGTTTGTCTCTGTCTGACGCTGTCTGTCTGTCTCTCTGTAGTCTGTCTGTCTCTGTCTGTCTCTGTCTGTCTGACGCTGTCTGTCTGTCTCTCTGTAGTCTGTCTGTCTTTGTCTGTCTCTGTCTGTCTGACGCTGTAGTCTGTCTTTCTCTGTCTGTCTGTCTTTCACCTGTAACTCTGCTACTACTATCCTCCCACTCTCTCTGTAGTCTGTCTGTCTCTGTCTGTCTGACGCTGTAGTCTGTCTGTCTCTGTCTGTCTCTCTCTGTCTGTGTGTCTGTCTCTGTCTGTCTGACGCTGCCTGACTGTCTCTCTGTATCATGTCTATTTCATCTGTCTTTCACCTGTAACTCTGCTACTATCTACTATCCTCCCACTCTCTCTGTAGTCTGTCTGTCTCTGTCTGTCTGATGCTGTCTGTCTGTCTTTCACCTGTAACTCTGCTACTATCCGCCCACTCTCTCTGTAGTATGTTTGTCTCTGTCTGACGCTGTCTGTCTGTCTCTCTGTAGTCTGTCTGTCTTTGTCTGTCTCTGTCTGTCTGACGCTGTAGTCTGTCTTTCTCTGTCTGTCTGACGCTGTCTGTCTGTCTTTCACCTGTAACTCTGCTACTACTATCCTCCCACTCTCTCTGTAGTCTGTCTGTCTGACGCTGTAGTCTGTCTGTCTCTGTCTGTCTCTGTCTGTCTCTGTCTGTCTCTGTCTGTTTCTGTCTGTGTGTCTGTCTCTGTCTGTCTGACGCTGTCTGACTGTTTGTCTGTCTCTCTGTAGTCTGTCTGTCTCTGTCTGTCTGACGCTGTCTGTCTGTCTGTAGTCTGTCTGTCTCTGTCTGTGTGTCTCTCTGTAGTCTGTCTGTCTCTGTCTGTCTGACGCTGTCTGTCTGTCTGTCTCTCTGTAGTCTGTCTGTCTCTGTCTGTCGCTGTAGTCTGTCTGTCTCTGTCTGTCTGACGCTGTCTGTCTGTAGTCTGTCTGTCTCTGTCTGTGTGTCTCTCTGTAGTCTGTCTGTCTCTGTCTGTCTGACGCTTTCTGTGTGTCTCTGTCTGTCTCTCTGTAGTCTGTCTGTCTCTGTCTGTCTCTGTAGTCTGTCTGTCTCTGTCTGTCTCTGTAGTCTGTCTGTCTCTGTCTGTCTGACGCTGTCTGTCTGTAGTCTGTCTGACGCTGTCTGTCTGTCTGTCTGTAGTCTGTCTGTCTCTGTCTGTCTCTTTCTGTCTCTGTCTGTCTCTGTCTGTCTCTGTCTGTCTGACACTGTCTGTCTCTCTGTAGTCTGTCTGTCTCTGTCTGTCTGACGCTGTCTGTCTGTCTCTCTGTAGTCTGTCTGTCTCTGTCTGTCTCGGTCTGTCTGACGCTGTCTGTCTGTCTGTCTGTCTGTCTGTCTGTCTGACGCTGTCTGTCTGTCTGTCTGTCTGATGCTGTCTGTCTGTCTGTCTGTCTGTCTGTCTGTCTGTCTGTCTGTCTGTCTGTCTGTCACCTTACATGGTGACCAAGAACTTTCTTTAAATCACATATAATAACTGTGAGGCCGGGGGCAGAAATGTACTGTAGGAGATGCCTGTTTGCTCGACTGACCGGCGGGGCCTCCCTACATTTGAGTGTCATATATCCAACTGAATGCAGACATCTGCAAATCCACCCAAGGAGTGAGTCCCAATGGTCAATGGTCTGTGTGTGTCTTATTACTATACCTCTCGTAACAGAGCTGACTGAGAGATGGGGAGGTCTGGGCTTTGGACTCCTCATTCTCCCTCCCTCGCTCCCCGGGCCCTCTTCCTCTCATCCCGGTGTATGTGTGTGTGCTTGCGCAAATCATGTGTGTGTGTGTGTGGGGGGGGGGGGGGGCGCACACACTCCAGGGCCAGTATAAGTGGCTGTGGATGACATAATAAGCCTGTGAGTGCTGGTAGCCCAGCAGACTACATCGAGTTTCACTTTACTGTCTAACTTACCGTCCGGCTGCAGCTGGCCTTTTACTGAATGTCTACTGCAGAGTGGGGATTTCCCCACTCATATCCTCTGCCTGTCTGTCAATGGACTTCTCATTCTCTCTCCCTCTCTCCCCAGGCCCTCTCTCTCCCTCACTCCCCCAGACCCTCTCTCTCCCTCGCTCCCCAGGCCCTCTCTCTCCCTCGCTCCCCAGGCCCTCTCTCGCCATCGCTCCCCAGGCCCTCTCTCTCCCTCGCTCCCCAGGCCCTCTCTCTCCCCCTCGCTCCCAAGGCCCTCTCTCTCCCTCGCTCCCCAGGCCCTCTCTCTCCCTCGCTCCCCAGGCCCTCTCTCTCCCTCGCTCCCCAGGCCCTCTCTCTCCCTCGCTCCCCAGGCCCTCTCTCTCCCTCGCTCCCCTGGCCCTCTCTCTCCCTCGCTCCCCAGGCCCTCTCTCTCCCTCGCTCCCCAGGCCCTCTCTCTCCCTCGCTCCCCTGGCCCTCTCTCTCCCTCGCTCCCAGGCCCTCTCTCTCCCTCGCTCCCCTGGCCCTCTCTCTCCCTCGCTCCCCTGGCCCTCTCTCTCCCTCGCTCCCCTGGCCCTCTCTCTCCCTCGCTCCCAGGCCCTCTCTCTTTCCTCCTCTTAACTTTTTCTGTCACTCTCTCTCCATCTTTCTGTATCTCCATTCCCCTCTCTCTTTTTTGTCCACCCTCTCTCTCTCTCGGTGGGAGAACGAAGCATAGCTGCATTATCTCACGCTGGAATGCCCGCGCGATCTAACGAGGGATTTACAACATCACTGTGGAAACAAATCCCCCTTTTCCTTCCATTTCCCTCTCCTCCTTTTCTCTTGCTGACAAATGATGAGATGGACAGGTTCTCCAAGTTTGGAAACTTCGTATTCCACGGAGAGAGTGAGAAAGAGACAGAGGGAGAGAGAGAGAGTGAGAAAGAGAGTGATAACAAGGGAGACAGAGAGGAGAGCCCTGGTGCGTGGGTTGCGTCTGGTATCTTGCAGGTCTGTGTGTGTTTGTAAAAAAAAAAATTAAAAAGAGGAAGGTGAGCTGGGAGCTTTCCAGCAGGACTAAAATGTTGCACTGTGTGGGAGGAACAGAGACAAAAAAGAGAGAGGAGTAGAAAGAAAGAAGGGGAAGAAGGGGGGGTAGAGAGTGTGAAATAGAGAAAGAGACGGGAGAAAGGCTGACAGCCAGAAAGAGGGGTAATGTGACAGGCGACACACAAAAAGAAAGTGAAGCACAAGATACAGACAAACAAGAGGTGGAAAGGGAGAGCGAGAGAAACAGAGAGAGAGAGAGCAAGAGGGATGTGGCACTGTAGCAGAGTCCTTCTTTCTGCCTCAGAGCCCTGTGCAACATCTGTAAGCGGAGAAGGCCGTTTACAAGAACTTAAACCTCCAATGGAGCATGTAAACAAATTATGAAAGAAGGCGACCTAACGGGATACATATGGCCCAAAATGGCCGCCGCCGTCCGCTGTGTCACCATTCCCACAATGCCCTAGCCTGTTCTCGGATTGTCAGACCGGCCCTAACGCTCGCCGTGCAGCAACAGAGGACAGATCACCGAGCGGCCATTTTTTCCCTCCAACTTAAACAATGTCACTCAACTCCCACGACCGTGCTGAAATCATGGAGCCCAGTATTAGCAGAACCAGTACAGTAGCAATAGCAGTAGTGGTAGCCTAACGCTAGTCGAGGGCATTGATAGGTCTTGTTTCATCCCATTGATTTAACCATTAATATCCTTCAAAGCTCACACTCGCTCTATATGGGCTAACACACAGCTGGGGAGCATTAAGCCAGGGTAGCGTTCTGAGAGAGACGGGGTGGAGAGGTTTTAGAGACACAGACCAGAGCCATGGTTTTGGTTAGAGGAGGCCTTTTTGGAGATAATTACATGCGTATATACACGCCGGAACGTAAATAGAAGTTTGTTCATATAAAGTTATTGGCAGACGTGTCATTGATGCAGCGCAGATTGACGGGCAGAGGCAGGTTTTCAACCCATATATTTTGGGGAAATATTTTTTTTAATTTAATTGTTTTATTAACAGCAGGCACATGTGTGGTTATTACTTTTGTGGTAAATGAGTAATTCAATTATTTTCATTGTCTAATGGAAGTAGATATGTGGTTCGCTGCCTTACTATATAAACTATAGCGTATTCAGTAGTGTCACAAAGTTAATCTACACCACTAACTTACAATTCTGTAGCCCAATAATATAACTAATATATATATATGATTTTTCTCGCTCAACATGATATACTGAGTTGACATAACATTAAGGGAGCCTACTGCACTTACCGATTCAGGTTGAAACAACTAAAGCATTTTACATTGACTGCATTTTGTGTAATTGTACAAACTTCTCCGATTCCAGCCTTGGTCAGTAGTTTGGCCAGTGTTTGTGAAACGTTAGGGAAGATCACCCTCCATGTGTGGCCTGGAACCAATCACTGTGCCCGACCGTTTTGCTGTGACCCTTAAAGCTGCAGGTAGAGAGATCTACTCTCATGTCTGCTGCTCTCCCTGTTTCATTATGGGTCGGAGTTGCTGTAGCAACAATGGACAGGGATATTGAACCCAGACCTGGCAGCGTTGGTGATAGGGATAAGTGTCAAGGACACACACACACACACACACACACACACACGTGTGAATTGACGCGCTCTCAGACATAAATGGGCGCCCCGTCTCCTCAATGAAGATGTATCCCCATCCCAAGGGGTGGGGGGTTAGGGGGCCGGAAGGGAGGTGCGCTGCACTTTTAAGACACTTAAAAGTGAACCATATCTGCTTTCCATTACCCAAAAGGCTTAGCCCTTTTAAAGACTAGGTGGGAGTGGTGTGTTCTGTATTGACTTGATTCAATTACTACACAGTAAATCAAGGAGAGTTGAAATCACAGAGCAATTTTTGGAGGGGTTAAATTGACCCTACTGGAGTTATCTTAACCCTCAACAGAGTGATACACTCCCTGGAGTTAGTTGGGACTGAGTACTTTTAACTTCATCAACAATAACCAGAGACAGGGCGTTAAAATTACGAATAAATTATGAAGAATCCACAATGCGGGAGGAGCCTAATTGTAATATTTCCCAGCATGCTCTGTTGCAGGTTGATATTTAGAATATTTTTTTTATCGATCTGTGTTTTTGCATTTATATTGCTAATTTTGATTATCTTATGCTACACAATATGTGACATTCATTTTCCCGAACTATTCTAACCCGTACGTGGTTGGATTTATTGCCACCGTTACTGAGAAGGCTGCTCCAGTTTACATGATGTAGGTAGTCTCTAACAGCAGTACTCCCCCTCCCTGCATTCTGAATGTAAGATCTAGCTGATGTAAAACTGCTGGATACCAATAGAGATTGGATGTCACATTGCATGCCACCATGATATGATTAAGAAACGTATAAATGAGGCCTTACACCTCAGATGGGACCATATAAACCCCACAATAGTGTTGTTTGACTCCCCATAGGAGTTCAATTAACTCTTGCGATAATATTGTGAGAGTAAGCATTACTCTAAATAATGAATTCTAGAATACTGAACAACACTGCAGAGAGTTGAAAAAGTAACTGAGTTATTTTCAATTAATATTGTACAGAGTGAAACGCAATTAAATTTAACATATAACACTGTTTCCTGAGTACGTTTGACTCTTTTTAGACTGGAACAGAATGCTATCGGTGGCAGAGTCAAATTCTCTTCAATTAGAGTTACATAGATTTTTACTGAGTCCCCCACACTGTCTGTGTGTGTGTGTGTGTGTGTGTGTGTGTGTGTGTGTGTGTGTGTGTGTGTGTGTGTGTGTGTGTGTGTGTGTGTGTGTGTGTGTGTACTTACATGTGTGTGTACGTAATGTGTGTTAATAGGTGAGTGTGTGTATGTCCGTGTTACAGTTTTTTACAATCATTTTGGCACTAATTTTGGAACCTTGATGTCATTTTTCAAAACTCTAGACACAAAACTCACAACCAATGATCAAAATGCACATTTTTCAAAACTCTAACACTTTTTCCAATTGCTTGGATACAATACACATAAAGCTAAGATCATTTGTTCATTGAACTAAAATTACCTGTTCAAAATGACACAACTTAACATCAAAGTATTACCATTTCAAAATGCTATTCACACATTACATCTGAGATGACTGTCAATTAATTTCATTACAATGATCTAACTATCAATTGATACAACTGCTCAAAATGATAAGTAACTGTTGCATTACACTTCATGCATAGTTCTACGGAAACTGACAAACAATATTCCATGTTTAGATCATGAAAGTTTCAGGATAACGAGATCCATTGACACCCATTACCGTGGAACATGAACCAACTGGACTACATTATCTATGGATGTAATATTTCATCATCATTCTTTATCAGACACTGTTTCTATGATCTATCTATGGTTCTATTTTCAGATTTGACATTAATGTACACTTTATTAGGTACACCTATCTAGTACTAGGTAGGACCCCCTTTTGCCTCCACAACAGCCTGAATTATTCACGGTGTTGTACATTAAGCGATCCCCTTCTGCACACCACTGTTTTAAACAGATGTTATTTGAGCATTTGTGGCCTTTGTTAGCTTGTATGAGTCTGGACATTCTCTGACCTCTCTACTTAACAAGGTGTTTTTGTCCACAGAACTGCCGCTCACTGAGTGTGTTTGGTTAATCGCACCATTCTCTGTCAACTCTAGAGACTGTAGTGCATAAAAATCCCAGGAAGGCAGCTGTTTCTGAGATGCTGGAATCACCATGTGTGGCATCAACAATCATACCACGGTCAAAGTTGCTTAGATTACGCATCTTGCCCGTTCTAGGGTTTGGTCAAACAACATCTAAAGCTCTCTACTCTATATACTCTATATATTGAGTTGCAGGCAGCCACATGATTCGCTGTTCGAATGTAACCGTCCTTGATGAGCTAAATCAGGTCTGTAGAGCTGATGGTGTGACCTATGTCACTGTGTGGGATAATGTCGGGTTCTACCATGCTCAAATGGTGCAAGCATGGTTTCAGGCCTTCCACAATTTACCACACTGTACTTACCCCCATATTCTCCTTTCCTTAACCCGATTGAGGACTTTTTCTCCACATGGAGGTGGAAGGTATATGATAGGTGCCCTCACGAACAAGCCTCCCTTCTCCAGGCCATGAATGATGCATGCAATGACATCACGGCAGACCAGTGTCAGGCCTGGATTCGCCAGAAGATTCTTCCCAAGATGTTTGGCTAATGAAAACATCCATGGTGATGTGGATGAGAACCAGATCCACAAGACAGGGTTGAGGGAAATATAGAAGTACAGTAATCAACCCTTTGTTTGGCTTTTTACAGTAAGCCAGGTGAGGAACACTGCAGTTGACGTTTTACTGTAGTTTTTTCTTTTTTGTAGCTAATTATTTTTGCTTTGATTCAAAGAAACCTATGTTGTGATTTTATTGTATTTCATCAATGCATTTCATATTTTGTTCAATGATTCCACTGTGTCTGTAGTATTCTCTCTACTAGTCCTTTTACAGTGATGTATTTACGTGTAGTACAATAATGAAACATGTATCACATATTTTGTACTACAATATTTAATGATTGTACAAACAACTACACAGTGAAACTATCAGTATCTTGTGTGTGGGTGATCTAAATGAACGTTCCTATGGTATTTCATGATAAATTAGTTATTTGAACCAATGATTCTACAAGTGCAAGGTTTCTTTAACGATATGAATGCACAATGCAATGTTTTGAACATTGGACAGCCTGTGTTACAAGTGATGACCGTCCTAAGTTTTGTGTCTAGAGTTTTAAAAAATGACCACAAGGTTCTTAAATTAGTGCCAAAGTGATTGTTAAAAACTGTAATAGGTGAGTGTGTGTGTACGTGTGTGTGTTAATAGGTGAGTGTGTGTGTACGTGTGCGTTAATAGGTGAGTGTGTGTGTGTATGTGTGTGTTAATAGGTGAGTGTGTGTGTATGTGTGTGTTAATAGGTGAGTGTGTGTGTGTATGTGTGTGTTAATAGGTGAGTGTGTGTGTGTATGTGTGTGTTAATATGTGAGTGTGTGTGTATGTGTGTGTTAATAGGTGAGTGTGTGTGTATGTGTGTGTTAATAGGTGAGTGTGTGTGTATGTGTGTGTTAATAGGTGAGTGTGTGTGTATGTGTGTGTTAATAGGTGAGTGTGTGTGTCCGTGTATGCACGTGTGTGGAAGAGGACATTTACATAAGCTCTGCTGACTCAATCCCTTTCCCCCACAAAAAAATCTATTTTATTTCTTCATCAGTGCCTTTTCCATCATCTAGCCCCCCCTCCCCCACTTCTCCTCCCAAAATATGACATTTACATTTTAATAGTGCCACACTGATAAGGGACAAAGGTTAGGCAAATGTTCCGGGAGCCAATTGTTGATTTTTTTCTTCCCTCCCTCTCCTCACTGCCTATTCAAAGCACCTTTTAATGGCAGAGATGCTGACTTCTGTTTTTGTTTCAGAACGACATCAGCCGTGAGCACTGGGCCGCACACGCGCACGCCCGCGCCCACACACACACACACCCCCCCCCCCCCCCACACACACACACACACACAGACTTTTGGAGGGAGGGGCTGAACAATGGGCAAACTGTTGAGCTTTAATATGCATGGACCAAAAGGAGTTCCTCCTCAACGGAGGAGACGTAATAATGTGTTATGTAAAGTATAAGGAGAGAGACAGAGAGAAACAGAAACGTGAGGTTAGTATTGTCTGGGTGAGAGAGTGAGAGAGTGAGAGAGAGAGTGAGAGAGAGGGCCACTGAACATGGGGAGAATACTTTTTCCCAGAACACTGAGCTTGCTTTTAGTCGACAAAAATGCCTCCAGCAGAGTGTGTGTCTGTATGTATGTATGTATGTATGTATGTATGTATGTATGTATGTGTGTGTGTGTGTGTATGTATGTATGTATGTATGTATGTATGTATGTATGTATGTATATATATATATGTGTATATATATATATATATGTATGTGTGTGTGTGTGTGTGTGTGTGTGTGTGTGTGTGTGTGTGTGTGTGTGTGTGTGTGTGTGTGCGCGTTTGTGAGAATGGGGGACAAAAGCTAATTCCACAGAGAGTGATTTAACTCCTATAACAGAGAGAGAGAAACAGACACCAGACACTTATTAAACCGAGACTCAGCTAGCCACATGCTACTCAGATGCAGTCATCCACACAGCTAGCCAGCTACCGACGATTCCATCCACTTCTCTCCACGCTACTTATCAGATAAATCAGTGGTTAGAAATGTCTCTCTGCCTCTGCCTGTGGCTCTGCTGATCACACACAGCCCGCTGGGAGGAAGCTACAGCTTCTTAGCTTCTCCTCCCCGTAACATCCTCCTGGACACTTCTCCTTTTCCTGGCCCCTGTTAACAAGAGACACATTTAGAGACACCGACTGCGGCGCGGCGGACTTCACATCACGCGCAGCGTAGATAATGGACGGCCCTGTCAGATAGTGTGGTCCGATCTCAATGGAGCATGAAAGAGAGAGGGAGGAAGAGAAGGAGGGGGGAGAGAGCGAGAGGGAGGAAGAGAGAGAGATCCCCCCCCCCCCCTACACACATTTGGAGGCAGGAGGGACAGACACCCATGTACCCATGTGCGCACGCACACATGCACACACACACACACACCCTCCACGCCACAACACAGGCCGCCGACCCGCATCCCGTTCCTATTGGAATCAATTTGTTCATTTGTGGGCATGCACTGCTGTGGTTAACACAAAGGTTAACACAAATGGTTAACACAAAGGAAAACGTTTCCACCACCTCTGCAAAAAATCTCTCCCTCACAACCGGGACAGTCTCGTCCCCCCTCCCATGGCCCTGCTCAAATCCAACCGTACGGAGTTAGCCACAAATTCAGAACATGCCTAAAAGTGTTTCAGCGCTTTGCTGTGCTGAGCCGGCTAGAGCTCATCCACCAGCATTCCTGCAATGCTCTCCAGTGGTGTGTTGGCGAGAGTGGGCTCAGGCGCAGAGCTGCGCGAGGGGGCCTACTGTGACAGGCAGGGGTCCTATAGCTTTATTAACGCATAGCCTTGGCTCCAACATGCCTTTTACTACCTCTGACCCCCAGTCACTGAGGAGACACACACACGCACACACACACACACACACCACACGCACACACACACACACAGAGCAACACCACAGCACCACCTACACTAGAAAGGGTTGTGCAGCACATTGAAGATCTTAATTACTCAAAATGCATATTCATATAATTTCCAACATTTTTAAACACAATAAATATATTATAGGTGCACAGTAAGAGCACATTAAAAACCAGATGCCTTGACATCAATTGCCGAGCAAGAAGTGACCAGTGAAATATAGCGTAACCATTGTCCAATCAGATTGGACCCAATAGGTTTCATTCGCTCTCATGTGGAGGTTACACCACGTCAACTAACTAAAGGTTGTCTAAAGGTTGTCCCGGGGTTGAGAGGGGATAAGAGAAAGTGCTTGGTAGTAGTAGAAGGCTAATTTGTAAAAGATACATTCGCTGTATTATTTTCAAGGCGCAGCGGGGATAACAAAACACTGAGCAGTTGTCCAAACAGATTCCTAGCCCCGATCTGTGTGGAAGCTGCAAACTATTATTCCTCCACTCCTTTTTTTTCTCCCTTTCTTTTCTTTTCTGTGTTGTCATTTCGCTCTCTGGCCAAGGAATGTGTTTGACTTTCGGTGACTGCTGGGTCTGCAATTTCTGTAGTCTTCTTAATGAATTTGAAAAAAAGAGATCCCAGGGATGTGTGTGTGCTCTATTCCCCCGCCTGCAAAATGGGAGCAGGCAACAGAGGGCGCCTGCACATAGCAGGACACACAGGAAACACCACCGCTCCCTGTCGCACAGTAGAGCGTGTGCACGCACGTACACGCTCGGAGGGAACCGCTGACTATCAACCAGTGCAAGTCGACATCATTAGTAGGCTCGTCACCACACACATGGTTGTTCAGGTGGGAGCTCGGGAACTAGGCCAACGACTGTCTCTCTAGTCTCGCCTCTCTGCCTGTTTATATGACCGACGGGATTGGAACCTGGGTCACCTGCACAGGTTGCTAGCGCAAGTCTTCAGGTCTTCCTTCATGACACTGGGGTGCTGAGAGGGAAGGGTATAATTCTTGACCGGAAGACACTGTGTCTGTCTGGGGGACGGCTCATATATTATTCCTCCCAGCATGTGTGCGTAGTCCTCTGTAGCTCAGTTGGTAAAGTATGGCGCTTGCAATGCCAAGATAATGAGTTCAATTCCCAGGACCACCCATACATAAAATGTATACGTGCATGACTGTAAGTCGCTTTGGATAAAAGTGTCTGCAAAATGGCATATATTCTTTTTGTTATTATGTGTCAGGGCCTGGTGTATTTTTATCTCAGGGTATACCACGGGACCTGACATAGAGAGAGCTCTACACAGAACATCTCTTTCATGATATTGTCAGAACTAGCTCAACTTGTATTAACCCTAACTAGCCCTGACCACTACAGTGCCAACATTTGGGATCTTTATCTTTACAATACATACCAACAAAGACAAAGTAGCATCTTGAATAATTAAAGCGAGAAATTTCAAAAACAGGCCTAATCTTGCTGTCATAGTTCCCCCATATTCCGTGAGGGTTTTGGTTGCCATGTTCCGTGAGGGTTTTACTTGCCATGTTTTGTGAAGGTTTTGGCTGCCATGTTCTGTGAGGGTTTTGGCTGCCATGTTCTGTGAGGGTTTTGGTTGCCATGTTCTGTGAGGGTTTTGGCTGCCATGTTCTGTAAGGGTTTTGGTTGCCATGTTCTGTGAGGGTTTTACTTGCCATGATCTGTGAGGGTTTTGGCTGCCATGTTCTGTAAGGGTTTTGGCTGCCATGTTCTGTGTGGGTTGCCATGTTGTGTCAGGCAGTGTGTTACTCTACGGGGCCTTCTCCTGCTCTTCCCTCCCTCCCCTCTAGTGAAAAGCTCTCTCTGTCTGGCCTGGTGGTGGAAGTGGCTCTGAAACGCAGCTCAATACTCAGTTCAGCCAGGATAACCCTCATATCCTGATTGCCGGCATAACGCGCTCTCTGTAACACGTCGGCAATAACAAAGGCCATACGCAGCGGCGGTGGCCTGTGAACGGCTTTGCGTTGTGTAGTAGGGTATTGGGAGAAAAGAGCTAAGCTAAGTCCTAGCGCCCTCCTAACATTTGCTAATGTCATGAGCAAACTGCACATGCAGGACTGATAAGAGCCAATTAGCTGGACTTGTGTGTAGTTCAACATAATATTGTTATTAAACTGTATTTTCTTGAAGGGTGTGAATTCAAAACATAAATATTTGTTTATAGTATTTTGAACACCATTTAGACGTAGCCTTTGTAACAACACACACACACATATATATATATATATATATATATATATATAATATATATATATATATATATATATATACACATATACATATATATATATATCATTGCTATTAAAAGAGACTGGCATAATCGATTCAATTCACTAGTGTGTCTCAATCCACAATCTATCTACAATGCTCTCCAAAAATATTGGGAGAGTGCCAATTCTATTGGGCTCTGTACTCCAGCACTTTGAAACGATACAATGACTATGAAGTTAAAGTGCAAACTGTCAGCTTTAATTTGAGGATATTTTTTATCCATGTCGGGTGAACCGTTTAGAAATTACACCACTTTTTGTACATAGTCCCCCCATTTTAGGGGACCAAAGGTATTGGGACAAATTCACATATATATGTATATTAAAGTAGTCAAAAGTTGTATTTGGTCCCATATTCCTAGCCCGCAATGACTACATCAAGCTTGTGACTCTACAAACTTGTTGGATGCATTTGCTGTTTGTTTTGGTTGTGTTTCAGATAATTTTGTGCCCGATATAAATTAATGGTAAATAATGTATTGTGTCATTTTGGAGTCACTTTTATTGTAAATAAGAATAGAATATGTTTCTAAACAATTTTACATTCATGTGGATGCTACCATGATTACGGATAATCCTGAATAAATCGTGAGTAATGATGACGCACAAATATCCTACCCCCAAGACATGCTAACCTCCCCTGTTCTTGTAATGGTGAGAGGTTAGCATATCTTGGGGGTATGATATTTGTGCATCTGTAACTTTCTCACTCATCATTATTCACGATTTATTCAGGATTATCCGTGATCATGGTAGCATCCACATTAATGTAGAAGTGTTTATTTTGGGCACAAAATCTGAAACACAACCAAAACAAATAAAAAAAATCTCTTTATAGGCGTGTGTCTCAATCTACCGTCAGAAAGAAGAGGAATGGCCACATAGGACTGGGTTTACGGCCCTGGGTCATGGCAGGGGCCTTTGTCTCTCTGGCAGGGCCCTCTGTGTGGCCCTCCTGGCAGATTGATGGCCCCTCAGAGCAGTGTGGAGAGAAAGGAGCTTTTAAATAAGCAGCTGATTCTGCTGGATGGAGTGAGTGGCCCGCTCCGCCTCTCCTCTCCCCTCTGACATGTCTATGAATATCTATTTTATTATTGCTATTGACCCATACGCCATAAAGAAACCGGGGGGGGGGGGGGGGGGGGGGCTACCGCATTTCTCAACCCTCAGGATGCGGCTACTATAGGGCAAGGGAGAGTGTGTGCTCGTAAATGCGCACACACACACACACACACAGACACACACACACCCAAATAAATGAATGGAATGTCCATCCGCATTTATAGTTACACACTTGTATGCCAAATAGACTGCTGAATTCCCAAGCACAGTGGTTGCTTGGTGTGTGTGTGTATGTGTCAGTATGTGTGTGTGCGTGTGTGTACATCAACACAGAGAGAACCCATTTGTCTTCTGTCCTATTCATGTCATTATGGCTTTTGTGGCGATTGACTAACTGCCCAGTAATGTTAGAATACAAAAATAGGTTATTGTCTGTCTGACCAGCCACTCTATTGCAGAGACATTTGTGTTGTGTTACATTGACCTGGGGGAAATGGAAACATTGGACTGAATTTGCATTTTGTTTGTGCGGCTTTGTACATTCTCTAAAACAAATATGTCCCTGAGCGTGCGCACGCGCGAACACACACACAAAACTATTCCTATCTCACAGTAACCCTAGAACCCTCGCTCCATTGTACATATACACCCAAACTCACACACACGACTGAAAGTTGAGGGGGGGGTGCCCTTTTGGCGTGAGGTCTGTGATGGCCTTACACTATGCTAGGCTAAAGGAAGTCAGACAGACCAGGTTAGGGGACAGTCTGGACCTGGCCTGTGGCGGTTGCTCTCCTCTCTGCAGCTCGTCCCCGTGTGTCAGTGGAGCTCTGAGGGGACACTTTGATGAATGGCCAGTTTATGGTGCTGTCAGGCCCTGGGTGTCTGTGGGGAAATAGCCAGGGTTGGCCCCAGGGCCAGCTGATTGCAAACCTGTGGCCTGGCCCATGATCAATCAAACTGATTGGCTATGGCAAATATGGTTACTGATAGCAGAAGGAGGGAGGGAGGGAAGATTGGTGTGTGTGTGTGTGTGTGTGTGTGTGTGTGTGTGTGTGTCAGTAACGTAGCCAGAATTTCAATGGTGGTTGTGCCTGCAGAAATTTGAGTGGACAAAAAAAAAGCAAGAGAACAATGTTCAGTTGTATAGCTAATCTCATGGTATTCTACACATTTTGCCATGAGGCTGAGAGAGCGTTGTGCATTTTTAAAGCTAATTAAAGCTAAAATATAGGTGTGTTGACTGTGATAAAGGCACTGGATTGTGAGCTGTCTGTTTTGCTAAATGTTAAGAAGGCTGTGGCATGGTGCACATAGCCATAGGAGCAGAGTGACATATGCCTCAATGCAGTCATATTCAAGGTTTATTGGGGATCTAGCTTTCAGTTAGTTATTTTTGGCCACCCATCCCATGAGAGTGAATGTCATTCCAGTTCATCAGAGTGTTATTCCAGTGCACTGCTAGCGATGACTTCTATCTGAGGGTGTTTGCATGTTTAGGTAAAAAGACTAAACATTTCCTGTTTGGAACACTGACAAGTAGAGAGCATCATTTGTATTTCATTTATTTCTCTCAATCTGTTTGGGTGGGCCTGGCCGCCCAGTGGCTGGGCCCGGGCCCACCCGTGCCTACGCGGCTTGTGTGTGTTGCACATAGAGGGTCCGGGGTCACTAAATGGAACATGAAAGAATGAGAATGGCCCCAGCCGCGGCCCTGTTAAGATCTCACACGGGGTGGGTAGGCTTTCTCAGGGCTCAACATACACACACCTTTATACACTCTCTGAGGGTGAGTTTGTTCAAATGAAGGTAGACACCCAACTGCTCTACTGTATATTGTAGCATTTTGTGTGTATGTGTGTGTGTGTGTGTGTGTGTGAGTGAGTGAGTGAGTGTGTGTGAGTGAGTGAGTGAGTGAGTGAGTGAGTGAGTATGTGTGTGTGTATCACACAGAGATCTCACGCAAACACACACAGTACCCCCAAAACATTTACATTTATCAAACCGTGCTGTTTCAGATTTCAAATGTTTTTTCCTTTGATGGCAAAACAGAAATAGGGCTTTTATAGGTGTGCATGGTCAGAGACCAAAATGTAAAATCTAACATTATATTTGATACTTTAAATGATCACTAAACCTTAATTGATTATTTGACTTTTGGATGCTAATGCTTTACACGGTGTAATTCTGTCCATTTTAGGTGCATATAGAACATTCTAGAAGTGTTACATATCTTATCTTCGTTCATTGATCAAAAATGTATTTTTGACCTTTAAAAACATTAGTGCACATTGCTAGTGGCACCTGGTTTTACATCGATGCTTTGACACGGGGGTCATTTTTAATATGCTTTGATCTCCCAGCTGGGAGTGTGTGTGTTTGTGCTCCACCGAGCATGTCCTGTTTTGGGACCGGGACATGGTGTGTGAACTATCAAATTGTCCTTTAATAGCCTCTCATTCTTCTCATCTCAATATCTATCTCACTGCCCCAGGGGGAGAGGGAAGGGGGAGAGAGAGAGAGAGAGACACACACACACACAGGGAAAAAGAGGAAAGACGAAGAGGGAGAGGAAGGCATGTCATTTCCTATGTCTCACGACATCTCCATTGAGTCATGGCCAGAATACCAGTCCTGCCACTTATTAAATCAACATAATTTATTAAGTGCAAAACTGTCTCTTCATTGAGGATCTTCAGAACCTCATCTTGGATGAGAGGTGCAAAAAGCAGAACAAGAATCTGCTCTAAAACATCCCTCCATCTGTGTATCCTTCCCTAGTCTGAGCAGGGTAGAGTATAATTTACAGCAACACGAGAGAATGGAATCAAAGTCAATTTCATTATTATTCCCCCCCCCCCCCCCCCCCCCACCTTTTCTTTCTCTCTGCCCCGCCCCCGTCAATCATTGTCGGCTGAAAAACAAGTCTTAAGTGCAGAGCTGGGGCGTTAGGCTAGCTGCACGCAGGGGCATCCCTGCCGTTCCAGGATTACAGGCAGGCCCGGAGACGCCGGCGGAGAAAAGCAGGACTCTCTCATTAGCTGCGAGGTAGCGGCCGGCCTCGTGGGCAGGTGCTACTGTAATTAACCATTGTTTGACTATCAAAAGTCGGCAGCTGATTAAATGGGCCTAAATGCAGTCGAGCACTTTCCTTCCCCCTTTCACCCTGTAATTTCAAAGGCTCGCGACCCGCTGGGGGCCCTTTCAGCCTCGAGACGCCGCTTGCGCTGCTGGCCCCGCTAAGAGCCTGTTGCCAGCAGTAATCAAAACTGAAAATCTTACGAAGAAAAAAATTATAATGATGAAAAAGGAGAAAAAAAATACATTGGGGGCTTTTTTGGGTCGCGGGCTCAAGCAGAGACCTTCCATTAGAAACGGCTTGGCGATGGCCGGCGAGGCGGCGAGAAATGTGGCGTCTTAAGGCAAGTGAATGGCATCTCTTTAGTGATTAGAGCGGCAATAATGAGCACCCCCACGACTCTGGTGCTAAGTCCATTTCATTGCTAATTCATTTACGTGCCATGTCAGACGTACTTGACACGAGTCACCCGCTAAGAAGTGGTGTTTGTCAAGCAGGTATGGCCCATTACGGTGGGGATCTGAAATCACACTGACAATGGCGTGTGTGTGGTAGGGGGTTCGTGTGTGTGGTAGGGGGTTAGTTAGGGCTTGGGTGAGAGGCAATCGCATTAGCAAGATAACACCACGCAGAGTTATCCTGAGCTCACCCGCCGCGATTTTTAATCAATGCACTTTTTATTACGACTTTATTGTGAAACGAAGCCGTTCTCCGCTGATTCACTGTTTCCGACGTGAAAATTCCTCATGCTAATCAAACGCGGGGGGAGAAAACTGCTGACTTTGTGAGGGTAACAGTGGAGTCTAACAATATTTCCAGCTCACCTTTGTCACAGGGGATTTTTTTCACAGAACAATGCCGTTTATATTAGAATAAATAGCCCTACTGGAATACGGATCTCGTCGGTATGAGAATGGATTGTATCGTCCATCTACTTGCTGTATTCCCTATTGTGAATGATTGCTAAATAATCACTTGGATCTCTCTGCCTAATGTAGTGGATCAGAGGCACCCGAGGGACATCATTTGATAGGATAATAGCCTGGTATCAGTAGCTATATTCTCACCTCCCATGTCACCCTGTCTGGGAATGATGATGCGTGAGGCTCTAGCTTTGCCCATAGTGCCTCGATGTCCTTTTGGACATCTTGTAGAAAGGAACGTATAATCTCAGTGGGATCACCTGTATAAATAAAGATTAAATAAGCGAGAAAGTAATTACATCCATTCTACCATTCTCTCACCACAACTGACCTTATGACCTGATCCAAATAACAAATGCATCATAATAATAGAATAAACATGGTATTGTTTAACACTTTGACTAGGCAGAGGGTAAAGTCTTGGGGTGAATGACTCTTTGAACACCGAAGCCATTTTGTCCATCAACCCCGAACGTGTCTCTACGCAATACAGGACTAGCGGTTATGAATGAACACATCAACATAGCATGGTCTCTCTCTCATCCTCTGCCTTCTTTTCGCTGTATGCCCTCGTCTCGTGATCTCTTCCCTCGGACAGTGTCAAAGAAGATGCTTTCCAGATCCACCGCAGACATGAATAGTGTAAAAACGCGGCCTTCACAGCGTATCTAGTTGAATAAGGCGATTATCCGGTATGAATTCACACAGAGTGACACGGGGACTGGTCTCTGGGGGATGGTGGTGTGTGTGTTTGGAGGGGGGTCCCCCCCTCTTCCCCTTGCCTCTCAAGGTCCCCCCCTACTTGGCCTAATCATTGTTTCTCCATCAGATAATTCCCTGTGTCGTTTGTCGTCGCCGCGGTAGCGTGTTAATTACCCCTTGCCGTGGCAACGAGCCGCTCTTCCTTGTAATGGCTTAATTAGGGGTGACGAGCCTTGCCGCTTGTTTACTCAATTAGCCCCTCTTCTTTCATTAGCTTCATTATCACAGGAAGTCAACTGTCCTCCTTGATACCCCCCCCCCCCCCCCCCCTTGTTGTTGTTGTATTAGCATGCTGAATGAAGGATGGCTGGCAGGCTAGCTGCTTTGTTGTTGTATTAGCATGCTGAATGAAGGATGGCTGGCAGGCTAGCTGCGTTGTTGTATTAGCCTGCTGAATGAAGGATGGCTGGCAGGCTAGCTGCTTTGTTGTTGTATTAGCATGCTGAATGAAGGATGGCTGGCAGGCTAGCTGCGTTGTTGTATTAGCCTGCTGAATGAAGGATGGCTGGCAGGCTAGCTGCGTTGTTGTATTAGCCTGCTGAATGAAGGATGGCTGGCAGGCTAGCTGCTTTGTTGTATTAGCCTGCTGAATGAAGGATGGCTGGCAGGCTAGCTGCGTTGTTGTTGTATTAGCATGCTGAATGAAGAATGGCTGGCAGGCTAGCTGCGTTGTTGTTGTATTAGCATGCTGAATGAAGGATGGCTGGCAGGCTAGCTGCGTGGTGGGAGAGGAGGATGACACTGTGAAATCTCTCTCTCTCTCTCTCATTAGGGGTATTGAAAGGGCTCCATGTTTGATTGAGCTAGCGATATGAAACATTTTCACCTGGATGTATTTTCGGATAGATGTTAGAGAGTGAGATGAGAGAGAGATAAGAGAGATTTAGAGAGAGAAGGAAAGAAACAGACGCTCTTGTCCGTTACGAGAACACACACACTAGGTGTTGAGCCAACGCTCCCTAGATGCTGCTTCCTCCCCCCTCCCCCCGCCTCTCTCTTTTTTTTGTAATTAATGATAAATCTCTTAAAGCTCCTTATAAAGGATGATTGATGGACGGCCAATCAGACGGTCCGAGCCACCTAGTGTTTCTACCTCTGGGGCCCGGGTTTGGGATTAGCGATCGCTGGGTTATTTAACAGTTCATTTGAGCGGGGTGAGGTGGGTGGTGGAGTGGTGGGTGTCTGTCCCTACTCCCTACAGCGTATTACCCCACCGGCGAGGGGGCTCAGCATAGCGGCCGTGCCAGCCTCCACCAGACAGAGAGGCCTCCCGGAGGGGTAATGCGCTGTAATGAAGATTAAGACTCTCAAAGCTCCAGTGTTCAACCACGGAAAGACAGAGGGGAGGGAGGGAAGGAGAAATCCTTGTTTTATTAACTTGTCTGCATCAGCATCACAAGTTGGCGAAGTTTGAAGGGAAGGGAGAAGGTAGGTGGGGCTTTGTGTAAGTTTGTGTTAAGCGTTAAAATCCCTCCTCCGCCTGGTGCTGTTGTGTACTAGGTCGATCAGGACGTTGTTTGTTTGGACACGTCTCGGTTTCACACACACACACACACACACACACACACACACACACACGGTGTTGCTTTGTCTTCGTATTACAAATGTGCATGGACAAACTCAGGACGGATCTATAACTGACTGAATACCAAAATAGATAGTTTTTTAAAAATAATTTCATTCTCAGTTTTATCAATATCATCTGACGACACCTCAGCACAGCCTAAAGAAAAACAGATCACTTGTATTATATGACACAGGCCTATAGAGGCCTTCTGTGTGTGTTTTTTACACTTATAGATATTGACCAACATTATCTACTAAACATTCTCCTGAGAACTCGTTTCCGGATCAATTTCACAATCAATTGACTCACTATCAATTCCCGACCGTGTTATTTCACCCCAGCTCAAGTGCTTTCGACCGTGTCCATGTATTGAGAGGTTTCTCCAGGGCATTTTTTTACTGAGTAACTTTTTATGTCCTTTTAACTTGTTATATCATTTTAGTTTTTAGTGTTTTATGTGTATATTTGATCATTTTACTATGTTCTATGTGTATATTATCCTATTTTACTATGTTCTGTGTGTATATTATTCTATTTTACTATGTTCTATGTCTATATTATCCTATTTTACTATGTTCTATGTGTATATTATCCTATTTTACTATGTTCTGTGTGTATATTATTCTATTTTACTATGTTCTGTGTGTATATTATTCTATTTTACTATGTTCTGTGTGTATATATTATTCTATTTTACTATGTTCTGTGTATATTATTCTATTTTACTATGTTCTGTGTGTATATTATTCTATTTTACTATGTTCTGTGTGTATATTATTCTATTTTACTATGTTCTGTGTGTATATTATTCTATTTTACTATGTTCTATGTGTATATTATTCTATTTTACTATGTTCTGTGTGTATATTATTCTATTTTACTATGTTCTATGTGTATATTATTCTATTTTACTATGTTCTGTGTGTATATTATTCTATTTTACTATGTTCTATGTGTATATTATTCTATTTTACTATGTTCTGTGTGTATATTATTCTATTTTACTATGTTCTGTGTGTATATTATTCTATTTTACTATGTTCTGTGTGTATATTATTCTATTTTACTATGTTCTGTGTGTATATTATTCTATTTTACTATGTTCTATGTGTATATTATTCTATTTTACTATGTTCTGTGTGTATATTATTCTATTTTACTATGTTCTATGTGTATATTATTCTATTTTACTATGTTCTGTGTGTATATTATTCTATTTTACTATGTTCTATGTGTATATTATTCTATTTTACTATGTTCTATGTCTATATTATTCTATTTTACTATGTTCTGTGTGTATATATTATTCTATTTTACTATGTTCTGTGTGTATATTATTATATTTTACTATGTTCTATGTGTATATTATTCTATTTTACTATGTTCTGTGTGTATATTATTCTATTTTACTATGTTCTATGTGTATATTATTCTATTTTACTATGTTCTGTGTGTATATATTATTCTATTTTACTATGTTCTGTGTGTATGTATTATTCTATTTTACTATGTTCTGTGTGTATATTATTCTATTTTACTATGTTATATGCCTATATTATTCTATTTTACTATGTTCTATGTGTATATTATTCTATTTTACTATGTTCTATGTGTATATTATTCTATTTTACTATGTTCTATGTGTATATTATTATATTTTACTATGTTCTATGTCTATATTATTCTATTTTACTATGTTCTATGTGTATATTATTCTATTTTACTATGTTCTATGTGTTTATTATTCTATTTTACTATGTGTATATTATTCTATTTTACTATGTTCTGTGTGTATATTATTCTATTTTACTATGTGTATATTATTCTATTTTACTATGTTCTGTGTGTATATTATTCTATTTTACTATGTTCTATGTGTATATTATCCTATTTTACTATGTTCTATGTGTATATTATCCTATTTTACTATGTTCTGTGTGTATATTATTCTATTTTACTATGTTCTATGTGTGTATATTATTCTATTTTACTATGTTCTGTGTGTATATTATTCTATTTTACTATGTTCTGTGTGTATATTATTCTATTTTACTATGTTCTATGTGTATATTATTCTATTTTACTATGTTCTATGTGTATATTATCCTATTTTACTATGTTCTGTGTGTATATTATTCTATTTTACTATGTTCTATGTGTGTATATTATTCTATTTTACTATGTTCTGTGTGTATATTATTCTATTTTACTATGTGTTTATTATTCTATTTTACTATGTGTTTATTATTCTATTTTACTATGTTCTATGTCTATATTATTCTATTTTACTATGTTCTGTGTGTATATTATTCTATTTTACTATGTGTTTATTATTCTATTTTACTATGTTCTGTGTGTATATTATCCTATTTTACTATGTTCTGTGTGTATATATTATTCTATTTTACTATGTTCTGTGTGTATATATTATTCTATTTTACTATGTTCTGTGTGTATATTATCCTATTTTACTATGTTCTGTGTATATATTATTCTATTTTACTATGTTCTGTGTGTATATTATTCTATTTTACTATGTTCTATGTGTATATTATTCTATTTTACTATGTTCTATGTGTATATTATCCTATTTTACTATGTTCTGTGTGTATATTATTCTATTTTACTATGTTCTATGTGTGTATATTATTCTATTTTACTATGTTCTGTGTCTATATTATTCTATTTTACTATGTGTTTATTATTCTATTTTACTATGTGTTTATTATTCTATTTTACTATGTTCTGTGTGTATATTATCCTATTTTACTATGTTCTGTGTGTATATATTATTCTATTTTACTATGTTCTGTGTGTATATATTATTCTATTTTACTATGTTCTGTGTGTATATTATCCTATTTTACTATGTTCTGTGTGTATATTATCCTATTTTACTATGTTCTGTGTGTATATTATCCTATTTTACTATGTTCTGTGTGTATATTATTCTATTTTACTATGTGTTTATTATTCTATTTTACTATGTGTTTATTATTCTATTTTACTATGTGTTTATTATTCTATTTTACTATGTTCTATGTCTATATTATTCTATTTTACTATGTTCTGTGTGTATATTATTCTATTTTACTATGTTCTGTGTGTATATTATTCTATTTTACTATGTGTTTATTATTCTATTTTACTATGTTCTGTGTGTATATTATCCTATTTTACTATGTTCTGTGTGTATATTATTCTATTTTACTATGTTCTGTGTGTTTATTATTCTATTTTACTATGTGTTTATTATTCTATTTTACTATGTTCTATGTGTATATTATTCTATTTTACTATGTTCTATGTCTATATTATTCTATTTTACTATGTTCTATGTGTATATTATTCTATTTTACTATGTGTTTATTATTCTATTTTACTATGTGTTTATTATTCTATTTTACTATGTGTTCATTATTCTATTTTACTATGTTCTGTGTGTATATTATTCTATTTTACTATGTTCTGTGTGTATATTATTCTATTTTACTATGTTCTGTGTGTATATTATTCTATTTTACTATGTGTTTATTATTCTATTTTACTATGTTCTGTGTGTATATTATTCTATTTTACTATGTTCTGTGTGTATATTATTCTATTTTACTATGTTCTGTGTGTATATATTATTCTATTTTACTATGTTCTATGTGTATATTATTCTATTTTACTATGTTCTGTGTGTATATATTATTCTATTTTACTATGTTCTGTGTATATTATTCTATTTTACTATGTTCTGTGTGTATATATTATTCTATTTTACTATGTTCTGTGTATATTATTCTATTTTACTATGTTCTGTGTGTATATTATTCTATTTTACTATGTTCTGTCTATATTATTCTATTTTACTATGTTCTGTGTGTATATTATTCTATTTTACTATGTGTATATTATTCTATTTTACTATGTTCTATGTGTATATTATTATATTTTACTATGTTCTATGTCTATATTATTCTATTTTACTATGTTCTATGTGTATATTATTCTATTTTACTATGTTCTATGTCTATATTATTCTATTTTACTATGTTCTGTGTGTATATTATTCTATTTTACTATGTTCTGTGTGTATATATTATTCTATTTTACTATGTTCTGTGTATATTATTCTATTTTACTATGTTCTGTGTGTATATATTATTCTATTTTACTATGTTCTGTGTATATTATTCTATTTTACTATGTTCTGTGTGTATATTATTCTATTTTACTATGTTCTGTGTGTATATTATTCTATTTTACTATGTGTATATTATTCTATTTTACTATGTTCTATGTGTATATTATTCTATTTTACTATGTTCTGTGTGTATATTATTCTATTTTACTATGTTCTATGTGTATATTATTCTATTTTACTATGTTCTATGTCTATATTATTCTATTTTACTATGTTCTGTGTGTATATTATTCTATTTGACTATGTGTTTATTATTCTATTTTACTATGTTCTGTGTGTATATTATTCTATTTTACTATGTTCTGTGTGTATATTATTCTATTTTACTATGTTCTGTGTGTATATTATTCTATTTGACTATGTGTTTATTATTCTATTTTACTATGTTCTGTGTGTATATTATTCTATTTTACTATGTTCTGTGTGTATATTATTCTATTTTACTATGTTCTATGTCTATATTATTCTATTTTACTATGTTCTGTGTGTATATTATTCTATTTGACTATGTGTTTATTATTCTATTTTACTATGTTCTGTGTGTATATTATCCTATTTTACTATGTTCTGTGTGTATATTATTCTATTTTACTATGTTCTATGTCTATATTATTCTATTTTACTATGTTCTGTGTGTATATTATTCTATTTGACTATGTGTTTATTATTCTATTTTACTATGTTCTGTGTGTATATTATTCTATTTTACTATGTTCTGTGTGTATATTATTCTATTTTACTATGTTCTGTGTGTATATTATTCTATTTTACTATGTTCTGTGTGTATATTATTCTATTTTACTATGTTCTGTGTCTATCTTATTCTATTCTATTTTACGATTGTATTGATGTTTGTTTGGATGGACAAATTTAATCAAGTACATAAAGTACTACCCTGCTATTCACTGCAACATTTCTCATTTTGCATGACAGAACAGTTGACTACGGAAGAAAACACTTAAGTGTTTTGTTTATTTTCCTTTGAAGAGAGCCCTCTGATGACGGTGGATAGAAACACGTCTTGCTAACACACACACACACACACACAAACAAAATGCTACACACGTACGCACCCACACACACTGACACACACCAAACTTTCTCTCTCATACGCACACGCCAAGCTCTCTTACACACACACACGCATGCACACACACCTCCCTATGTGTGACAGCAGGAGCTGTGGGAAACCCTGGAGGTATGTGTGAGAGTGACCTGGGGATTACTACTAGGCAATCCCAACCATGTGTGGCACAGATGGGAGTGCTGTCTATCTGTGTGTGTGTCTCTGTGTGTTTCTCTCCTTAACTTTCTCCCCCACTCTCTCTCCCCCCTCTCTCTCCCCCTTTCTTTCTCCCCCTCTCTCTCCTTCACCTCCTTCCACTTATACAGGACAGTGAGAGATACTTATTCAGTAATGTGTGTGTGTGTGTGTGTGTGTGTGTGCGCACATGGAGGTCAGATCTACACTACTTAATATCACTTATCAGTCAGGTAAAACCCAATAACCACGTATGTGGATGTCAGGTGACCAGGTGACAATGGGTAAGTGTCTCCTTTGGAATACACGTTAGCCCTGACCAGAGGTCAGCTACCCCTTGTGACCCTGTCTAGACACTGAACTAGGATCAGCTTACGCCCCCCAAATCCTATTCTTAACCATTAAGGGGGGAAATGCTGAAGTGACCCTAGATCGGTGGCTAGGGGCAACTTCACCCTAAGCTTCATACTCATCATTGCTGTTCCAGTCTACAGTCCCTCCTTTGAAACAATGCCTGTGGTGCGTCTGCCTTGCATGAATTATTCACCACATGACACACTTCCTGTACCATACCAGTCCTCTATGTATAAGAGGTCCCCAATGACCCCTTACCCAACGCCAGACCCCTTCCACAATCTCTGCACACACACCCTAATCATCTCCGCTATCCCCATTCTTTGCCATTCCATTTTCTTTCCGTCTGTCATTTTTGACTGTTTTGTCTGCCTAAAATATTCCAGGGGGCTGGTGATGGGGGATGGAGGGGTTTTCTTTCACATGACCTTGGATCTCTCTTTCTCTCTCTCTGTAGCACTCTCACTCTCTCTGTCCAGACAGAGTTCGTCTCTGGGAGCGGGACAGGGGCTGGCTGGCAACGTGCCTCTCCTGGGCATTTTGGCATTCCTCCAGATTACAGGAGGGCCTCTCCCCTCTCCTCTCCTCTCCTCTCCTACTCCTACTCCTACTCCTACTCCGTCAGTCCGTCCGTTCGTCTGTCTGTCGTTCTCTCTCCCCCTCTCTCTTCCTGAACCTATGGATGGGTCTGTGGCCAGGGACCATAAGAAAACAAACCAGCAAAGAGTCTGAAAAGTGAAGCTAGAAAAGACAAGAGGATGAGGAGGGCACTGTATGGGGTAGCCACTCGAAACGGGGCACTTTGTTCAGAAATACCTCCCTTTTAACCAGCGGCCGCTTAACCCACTCCTCATTCTCAGTTTATCCCATACCATCAACATCCCATCCCCTCCCCTGACCCCCTCCCCTCCTCAGAAGAGAAAGGGGACCTGTTTTTAGAATACTAGGCTCTGCTGTGCAGTGATGCATTTTCACGTTTGGGCGTTGTGTTTTCGATAGGCATGAACATTAACTGAATTAAATCAAGGATTTCTTAAAAATGTGACATCTCTCCTCATCTCCTCTCCCTAACTTCTTCAGGGAGTCACCATGCTCCCATAGCAACAACCCAGAGCAGTAGGCCCACATGTTATTATGTGTGTCGGCAGAATGGCCACCTCTCTGCTTTCAGGGGCGCGGATTTAATGGACTCCTGCTCACAGAGTGGGTGAGAGGGTGACAGTTTAGACAAAAGAGAGAGAGCAAGAGAGAGAGAGAGGGGAGGGAGGGAAGAGGAAAAGAGGAAGGTAGGGAAGAAAGGGTGGAGGGAGGGAGTGAGCAAGTGAGGGAGCGAGGGAGGGAGGGAGGGAGGGAGGGAGGGAGGGAGGGAAGAGAGAGAGAGAAGGAGAGAGAGAGAGAGATTAGAAGTGAGAGGGAAGAAAGAGAGAATCACAGAGAGCGAGAGGCCTCATAACGAAGACACCCTCACATGACAGACCCAGCCACTGTCTGTCTGTCTGCCTCCTTTTGAAGGCTCAGAGAGAAAGAGGTGGGGGGGGGGGCCCATTGGGGGAAAGGTTATGAGAGAAAGAGAGGGAGGTCAGAGTTGCAGGCTGACGCAGCGAGCGAAGAAGTGAAAGTTCCACGGTGTCCCTTCAAGCCGCCTCGCTCTTCCCCTCCGCCCCCTCTCTCTTGTCATTCTCTGTCTCTTTCTTTCTTTTCTCTCCCACTCCCACTTGAATTCCAGTCCCAGCGCTTCCGCGAGCGGTGACGTCCGGCGCTGATCAGCGATAACCACACAGATATGTCAGATGGGCCCACACACTGTCCTGCATGGCCATCTCTTCACTCAGGACACACACAGACAGCTTGATCACAGGACAGAGCTGGCCTCAGCTCAGAGACTGAAGGATCAGTGTGTGATGGCCAGTGGACTCTGAAGGCCCAGGAATAATGACACCATTCTGCACCGACGCCGGGCCCGTTCCCACAGAGCAGTCAGAGAGAGAGAGAGAACAAGAGAGGAGTCTTGAGCTATGGGTGGCACAGTAATGGGTGAAACTTACCCCCCTCCCCTCATTTTCCTTTCAAATTCCCCTACATATTCCCCATACTACACTCCTTCATACTTCTCTTCATGTTTGTATAACTGTCTGTCCAGTTGTATCAGCTTAACCTGGGAATCCTGCCACTAACAAGCTAAGAAACTCCAAGTCACATTGAGGAACCAGACATGACCCGTGTGTATATTTGGAATGAGGGATCTCAAAAAACATAACATATCAGCCAGAACCATTCAAATGTAACAGAGCTGCCGGAGAGGAAAGAAATGCTATTATCATCAAGTCATCTCATAGCGGGCCTAGAAGCCCCAAATATTAGTTTTACACATCCCTCCGCTCACGATGACAGAGAAGGCTAAATGATTTAAATGACTGGGTGTTTTTCTCTCTGTCTGTGGAGGGTGAAGGCATGAGAAAGGGTGAAAGGGTCTCTTTCCATCGAACTCCAACAGAAAAAGCATGATCTTGATTCTGTTCAGACCGAGAGTAGCCATTTATGCCACCATAACAAATCAAAGTGTATTGGTCGCCAACACAGTTCAGCAGATGTTATAGATGGTGCAGCGAAAGGTTTATGTTACCAGCTCATAACAATACAGTACAATGTCAAACAAGTACACCAATAATCTACATGAAAATTATAATAAACAAGACATTTTGAAATGTCGGAACGAATCCAAATAACAGTAGTCCAAATGCAATCTATACGTATCTATACCAGATGAATTTACAGCAGATATACTAAGAATGATATGTTCAGCAGTAGATATACTAAGAATGATATGTTCAGCAGTAGATATACCAAGAATGATATGTTCAGCAGTAGATATACTAAGAATGATATGTTCAGCAGTAGATATACCAAGAATGATATGTTCAGCAGTAGATATACTAAGAATGATATGTTCAGCAGCAGATATACTAAGAATGATATGTTCAGCAGCAGATATACTAAGAATGATATGTTCAGCAGCAGATATACTAAGAATGATATGTTCAGCAGCAGTTATACTAAGAATGATATGTTCAGCAGTAGATATACTAAGAAGGATATGTTCAGCAGTAGATATACTAAGAATGATATGTTCAGCAGTAGATATACTAAGAATGATATGTTCAGCAGCAGTTATACTAAGAATGATATGTTCAGCAGCAGATATACTAAGAATGATATGTTCAGCAGTAGATATACTAAGAATGATATGTTCAGCAGCAGATATACTAAGAATGATATGTTCAGCAGCAGATATACTAAGAATGATATGTTCAGCAGCAGATATACTAAGAATGATATGTTCAGCAGGAGATATACTAAGAATGATATGTTCAGCAGTAGATATACCAAGAATGATATGTCCAGCAGTAGATATACTAAGAATGATATGTTCAGCAACAGATATTTTAAGAATGATATGTTCAGCAGTAGATATATTAAGAATGATATGTTCAGCAGTAGATATACTAAGAAGGATATATTCAGCAGTAGATATACTAAGAATGATATGTTCAGCAGCAGATATACTAAGAATGATATGTTCAGCAGCAGATATACTAAGAATGATATGTTCAGCAGCAGATATACTAAGAATGATATGTTCAGCAGTAGATATACTAAGAATGATATGTTCAGCAGCAGATATAGCAGCAGATATACTAAGAATAATATGTTCAGCAGCAGATATACTAAGAATGATATGTTCAGCAGTAGATATACTAAGAATGATATGTTCAGCAGCAGATATACTTAGGAGGATATGTTCAGCAGTAGATATACTAAGAATGATATGTTCAGCAGTAGATATACTAAGAATGATATGTTCAGCAGCAGATATACTAAGAATGATATGTTCAGCAGCAGATATACTTAGGAGGATATGTCCAGCAGTAGATATACTAAGAATGATATGTTCAGCAGTAGATATACTAAGAATGATATGTTCAGCAGCAGATATACTTAGGAGGATATGTTCAGCAGCAGATATACTAAGAATGATATGTTCAGCAGTAGATATACTAAGAACGATATGTTCAGCAGTAGATATACTAAGAATGATATGTTCAGCAGTAGATATACTAAGAATGATATGTTCAGCAGTAGATATACTAAGAATGATATGTTCAGCAGCAGATATACGATGAATGATATGTTCAGCAGTAGATATACTAAGAATGATATGTTTAGCAGCAGATATACTAAGAATGATATGTTCAGCAGTAGATATATTAGAGTGAGCTATGTCAATATTCCAGTATGTAAGTAAATGAACAGTGTAAATAAAACACAATGTTCAGTAGTATAAATATTAGAATGAGCTACGTGAAGAATACAGTATATAAAAATAGAGAGAGTACAAAACCCCATGGCGGAATATAAATAAATGTAGGAAATGAGCTTCCGGACCTGAGCAGAATATAAATAACATCCTGTATACTGTGAATGGTGTGAATAGACATTATGTAAATAGAAAAGGTGTGTACAGCACTAGTTATATAGGATGAGCCTTGACTAGAATACAGTATATAGATATAAAGTGGGTAAAACCGTACGTCAACACTAGTAAAGTGACCAGTGTTCAATGACTATGTACATAGGGCATTGTGTGGACTCCTTGTACATGGCCACCAGTGAAAGTGGAGGATAGACTAATTCCTTTGACAGCCTCACCGGACAGAGCAAGGGGGAAATGTGTTGCTCACGCATGTGTGTGTATGTGAGGGTCGTGGAGGTCTATAGGAGGTCTCCACATTCTTGCGGGCCCCTCTGCTCACCCCCTCAGGGCCAGGGGCCTGGCTTCTCTGTGGCCTGCCTGCCTCCCTGCCTGGCCGTATAATTGCCCTCTCCCTGCTACAGATAGTTAACAGCCCCTCCTGTCTTCCCAGCCTGTTTATTCTGCTCTGATTTCCAGCTCCTCTGGGTCATCATTCATCAGCCGCCCATCGCCCCTGGGGAGAAGACCGGGAGCCCCTCTCGTATCCACCCCCCCTACCACCCCACACCCCCGTCACTCGTAACCAGGGGGCATTTCTGATGGCCCCACATTATGGGAAACGGGCTGCCCCTGTGGTGTGGCCGGGGTGGCAGTGATTATAATATCCTTCCAGATTATCATTTTAAACAAATTATCATAATTATCAATCAATCATCGTTTTTTTTTTTACAGGGCTGGTTTCCCCCGGAGCGGAGAATCGCTTCTGTGACCTGTAATGCTTTTCTTTCGGTCCCTTAATAACCTAGATACATTTAAGGCCATTTAGAAGAAAGAGCACATTTAAAGACTAAATTCCCTGGTTTAAAAAAAATAAATCAGGTCTGCCACACACACACACACACCGCTGACCCCTAGCCAACACTTCTCCCCCCCCAACATTTTCCCAACCAGAGCCAAAAACGATTTACTCCCAACCCTGCTAGAACCTCATGGGGGTAACAGACTGGGAAAGAACAACTGAAGGTTCACACAGTTTATAACAACCACTAAACACACACACACACACACACACACACACACACACACACACACACACACACACTGATGAATTGTGTTTTTCCCCACTGAAATAAAACTGTAGCATGCTGTTATCGATAGAGACGGACAAATAAATTGGGGGAAAGAACGCCAAAACATTTCTCTGCCTGGGTCCCTGTCAAATGATGGCGAGAGTTCATTCATCTCTCTCCTCCAAAGCATCGAGTCCCGCTTTGAAGAACTGTGGACAAACAGAGAGGGATGACTTACGTCACAAATATATCACTGCTTTATTTTTCCATTCACACCTTGGTAAGGAAAAATCCTTGATGAAAAGACGTAATCCTTGCACCGTTGAAAGGATGGAATGAGATAGTGCTAAGAAACAAGAGAGAGTAAGAGAGAAAGATAGTGTTGTTTGGGGTGAGGATCGGAGGGGATAAAAAGCAATTACATAATATCGATTGCACTGTGAGGGTGTCTGTGTCTTAATACTATCTGAGTCCTGATCTAGCTTGTGTTTACACATGTTGAAAAGACAGCGACGCTCTTCTGTTGGAGGGATTTGCACACACACACACATCCCCCCCCCCCCCCCCCCCACACACACACACACACACACACACACATCCCATAGACCAGGGGAGTCAGTGAATGGCAGGTGGGATAAACAGAAGTGGGGATTAAACAGACAGAGAGACAGACAGACAGATAGGACTGTTCAGAACCCAACCACAGCTGATCCTATCAGCAACCTGTAATGATGGGTATCACCATCTAATCTAATACCCCCAGACAGAAACAGAGAGAGTGAGAGAGAGAGGAGAGAGAGAGAGAGAGAGAGGAGAGAGACAGAGAGAGAGGGGGAGAGAGAGAGAGAGGAGAGAGAGAGAGAGAGAGAAAGGGAGAGAGAGAGAAAGGGAAAGAGGGAGAGAGGGAGAGAGAGGGAAAGGGAGAGAGAGACAGAGGGAAAGGGAGAGAGAGGGAAAGGGATAGAGAGAGAGAGGGAAAGGGAGAGAGAGACAGAGGGAAAGGGAGAGAGAGAGGGAAAGGGAGAGAGAGAGAGAGGGAAAGGGAGAGAGAGAGAGAGGGAAAGAGAGGAGAAAGGGAGAGAGAGATGAGAGAGATGAGAGAGAGAGAGATGAGAGAGATGAGAGAGAGAGAGAGAGAGCGGGAAAGGGAGAGAGAGGGAAAGGGAGAGAGAGACAGAGGGAAAGGGAGAGAGAGAGAGAGAGGGAAAGGGAGAGAGAGAGAGTGGGAAATAAGGAAAGAGTAAGAAAGGAAGGGATAACAAACTCACACCTCCTTTAGAGTCTGGGGAGTGAATGGAAGCCCCTTGACTCCGCTCTTATCCAGCTATCTCGCGTCCTCGGCAGATTTCACTAAGACGGCTTTGGAGCTACAATAACATCTTCTCTCCTCCTTTATACCTCCCTCTGTTTTCAGCCCAGTCTCTATTTCTCTCTCTCTCTCTCCGTCTATCCGTTTTTTGGGGTCTAGTCTGTCTATTGCGGCGCAAAGCCTCTTGGGACGAGGTGTTGTTTTGGTTTCGGGGAGAGAGGGATCTGTAGGGTCAAGCACTGTGATGGAAACATAGATAATAGTATAATGTTATGGATGATCTCTCACTTATTCTCCCTCTCTCTTTCCAATAGCCAGAGGCCCTTTTCTGTGAGTAAACGGACAGGGAGTGGGAGGGAGAACAGATGAGGGTGGTTGGAGGGAGGGAGGCCCCACAAGACCCCAGCTGGTTCCTCGTCGCCACGGAGACAGAGGGATGGAGGACAGAATGAAGGGAGTGGGAGTGGAGGACCGCACTTGAGAACGGGTGCAGTGCCACTTCTATAGCCACAATGGGTTGTGTGTGTGTGTGTGTGTGTGTGTGTACGTACATAGTAGTGTCCTCTCAATAGGATATGATGACTTACGGTTTACAACTTACTGTATGTGATGTCTTCATCATTTCCCTAGATGAATAATATCACCACAAAGTGACAGCATGGGAGACGACACAGCGCACAATGACTTTTCAATAGGACCGTTGTAATGCCCACAAAAAGCAATGCGTACACCACCAGGCAGCTTTTGGTCGACACAAACGCTAGGAATACGCTAGATAAATTCAGTTCGTTCCAATAATTTGAGACCACAGAGCAGCCGATTGGAGGTCACACCGTATTATAGGCCCTATAATACACACATCGCCCTGTCGATACAATACACACATCGCCCTGTCGATACAATACACACATCGCCCTGTCGATACAATACACACATCGCCCTGTCGATACAATACACACATCGCCCTGTCGATACAATACACACATTGCCCTGTCGATACAATACACACATCGCCCTGTCAATACAATACACACATCGCCCTGTCAATACAATACACACATTACCCTCTCAATACAATACACACATAACCGTCTCAATACAATACACACATTACCCTACAATACACACCGAACTCTCAATACAACACACGCATAACCGTCTCAATACAATACACACATCGCCCTGTCGATACAATACACACATCGCCCTATCAATACAATACACACATCGCCCTGTCAATACAATACACGCATAACCGTCTCAATACAATACACACATTACCCTACAATACACACAGAACCCTCTCAATACAATACACACATTACCCTCTCAATACAACACACACATAACCCTCTCAATACAACACACACATAACCCTCTCAATACAATACACACAGAACCCTCTCAATACAATACACACAGAACCCTCTCAATACAATACACACAGAACTCTATCCTACACTGACTTCACTGACTGGCTGTATCCGAGCTGCGAATCAATTTGCATTTTCCAGTAATCAAGCACAGCAATAGCCCACTGTGTGGTGTAGAGGAGGAGGAAGGGGAAGTGTGTGTGTGTGTGTGTGTGTGTACTACACTGATGAATGAGTAATGTCATTGGGGAAAGGCTCATGCATAATGTCATTCATATTCATAACGGTGTAGCATGCAGTACACTATGGCATGATGAGGGCCCACCGCAGCACACTGTGAGCATAATGAGGCCCCATCAATACCCACTCACTGTGTCCGTCCGTGTGTGGGTGTATCCATATGTGTCCGCATGCCTGTGTGCGTATGTGTGTGCGTGTGTGTGCGTGCGTGTGAGTTTGTGTGTGTGTGTGTGTGTGTGTGTGTGTGTGTGCATGTGTGTGTGTGCGTGTGAGTTTGTGTGTGTTTGTGTGTGTGTGTGTGTGTGCGTGTGAGTTTGTGTGTGTGTGTGTGTGCGTGTGTGTGCGTGCGTGTGAGTTTGTGTGTGTTTGTGTGTGTGTGCGTGCGTGTGTGTGCGTGCGTGTGAGTTTGTGTGTGTTTGTGTGTGTGTGTGCGTGTGTGTGTGTGCGTGTGAGTTTGTGTGTGTTTGTGTGTGCGTGCGTGCATGCGTGTGAGTTTGTGTGTGTTTGTGTGCGTGTGAGTTTGTGTGCGTGCGTGTGTGTGCGTGCGTGTGTGTGTGTGTGCGTGTGAGTTTGTGTGTGTTTGTGTGTGTGCGTGTGTGCGTGCGTGCATGCGTGCGTGTGTGCGTGCGTGCATGTGTGCGTGCGTGTGTGCGTGCATGCGTGCGTGTGTGCGTGAGTTTGTGTGCGTGTGCGTGTGCGTGCGCATGTGTGCGCGTGTGTGCGCGTGTGTGCGTGTGTGCGTGTGTGCGCGTGTGTGCATGTGTGTGCATGTGTGCGTCTGAAACATCTGTGTGGGTTGAGGCAGTGTAGGACCTGCCATTGGGAAGGTGGCCAAGTGAAGTTGAGACCAGAGCTAAACATTGGATTGCGTATTGTTTTGAAAAGCCAACTGAAAGACCTTCATCATGACACAAATGGATTCATGTTGAAGGTTTAGATGAGGGGTCGAGCACAGAGATCTCAGGGACGTAATCACTACGGCCACCAAACAGAAGAAAACGGACTGAAGAAGAGAGGAAATGCATTGGTCTGTGTCTCAATATTCTGGGGTGTTTGAGTGAAACCGAGTTCAAAGTTCACCAACCAGTGACACCCTACAACCCATTTCCATTTTAGTCATTTAACGAATGCTCTTAGGGTTAAGGAGGAATAAGGGTTAAGTGCTTTGCTCAAGGGCACGTCAACAGATTTTTCACCTAGTCGGCTCAGGGGGATTCGAACCAGCAACCTTTCGGTTAACGGCTCAACGCTATAGAACCCAGAGAAGCCCCTTAACCCTTATTCATCATTCGTACTGTTGGAGCTATAGTCAACAAATTGAGTCGCAAATGGCACCCTCTCCCTTATACACTGCACGTCTGTTGACCAGAGCCCCAGAGTCGTTGGTCAACAGTCTTATTATTAGTAGTATTCTTTTTGTTTCATTCACGTCTCTTTTCGACCGGCACTGTTGGAGCCCGGGAACGTAAGAACTTCACTGTACCCTGCAATTACATCTGCGACTCTGTGCATGTGACGAATAAACTCTAATCTAAATCAAAAGTAGCGCATTAACTAGGGAATCGGGTGCCATTTGGGAGAGCGTGGGCCATGGCTATACACTGAGTGTACAACACATTAGGGACACCTTCCTAATATTGAGCTGGACACCCTTTCGCCCCCTCAGAACAGCTTCAATTGGTCGGGGCATGGACAAGGTGTCGAAAGTGTTCCACAGGGATGCTGGCCCATGTTGACTCCAATGCTTCCCACAGTTGTGTCAAGTTGGCTGGATGTCCTTTGAGAAGTGGATCATTCTTGATACACACGGGAAACTGTTGAGCGTGGAAAAACCCAGCAACGTTGCAGTTCTTGACACAAACCGGTGCACCTGGTACCTACTACCATACCCCGTTCAAAGGCATTTAAATCTTTTGTCTTGCCCATTCACCCTCTGAATGGCACTCACACATAATCCATGTCTCTATTTCTTAAAGTCTTAAAAATCCTTCTTTGACTCGTCTCCTCCCCTTCATCTACACTGATTGAAGTGGATTTAACAAGTGACATCAATAAGGGATCATAGCTTTCACCTGGATTCACCTGGATTCACCTGGTCAGTCTGTCATGGAAAGAGCAGGTGTTCCTAATGTTTTGTCCACTCTATGTAAGTTTCCATTGATTCTCTTAACATGTGTCCCTCCCTCCCTTGTTTTTCTATGTCCCCAGCCATTGTTCTTTCACGCGCCATTAAGTTTATACTTGAACTCTCGCTCCCGTTCTGCCGTGACCCGGCGACACTGGCCGTAAAAGCCAACGGTCCGCCTCCTCAATAAATGTATCACCTCATAAAGACGTGGCCGCTGGTGCCACGTTCAGTGGGACGTATCGACAACACAAAGACCAATGAAGGAGAATCCACTGGTCATGCTATGGGAAACTGGGCAGTCGTTCACATTTGACTTTGAGTGTGAATATGCAGTATATCTATAATATGTGATGTGACATGGATTGTACGTCTGAAATGGAGGTATTTGGAATTCCAGTTGTAGTGTGTGTGTGGGTGTGTGTGTGTGTGTGTGTGTGTGACAGTGGTCAACCAAACAGAAATGGTTGAACAACAACAATACATCTGCTCACCTTTTTGATGCAGCTCTCCGGAGAGGACGCTGCCTCGTGGTCATTCAGCATCTGCTGTGAAGAAAAACAAACAAACACATTTTTTACAACTCAGCTCCGGCAGAAATAACAGACTCCTAATTCCAACGACACAATGACGTATGGCGCTCTGAACAACCTCGGACCAAACCGTAACCTCTTCTATTAATCATGACCGTGGTGACCTGCTGATGGGCAGGGGACTCCATACCGTTAACCCACACTAAGACCAGGGGACACAGAGTTACAGAGTTACCACCCACCACATCCTCCACACAACACTTAAGAGCTGTTGCAATAAATGCCTCCGTTTTGTCTGTAATCTCCCCTCCCCCTTCAGCATAACAGGACATTTCGCTAAGACAGTCAGCTTTGGGGGAGAGGGAGGAAAGGAGATGTGGAATTAGGCCTCCAGCAATATTTACTCAGAAAGGCTGTGGGGAGAATGCTGCCAGTGTCTGGAGGTTGAAACGCATCAAGTTGAGGAAGCAAGGAATGATGAAGAGGTAGGAGGGATGGTTACAGTGATAATGACAACCCCCCCCCTCTCTCTCTCTCTCACAGTGGCTCATTCATGGCTGGGAATTAGGGAGGGGAAACCATCCATAGTCTGAGTTTAGCTGGGATTATCAGGCCCACGTGCGCGTACACACACACACACCTCTCAAGCACCCCCCCCCCCCCCCCTCCCAACGCACCAGCCCTATCCTCCCCACCTCTCTCCAACAGAGGGTGTGTTGTGTGGGGTTGCACTGGCAATTCCGTACCCGTATATTGAACTTGACATATTAACGTTTGGATTTCTCCTTGAATGTTCTCGATGATTTGAAGGGGGGGGGGGGGGGGGGGGGGGGGGGGGGGGGGGGGGGGGGGGCAGGGATATGCGTCTGTGTTCCCGAGCAGTTATCTCATTTTGAATCTGATGTGGGGAAACTGTGGGGGGATTATTTGGCGCGTACAGTGGAGTCTTTTATGAATCACGTTGAATAGACCTGCTCAGAGAGAGATTACGGTCTGTGTGGACGGTAAAGCCGGATCGGGGTCCTATAGGCGCTGGCACGTTTCTGCCCAACAAACACGCGATTCTTCCCGGCCCTAGACCCATTTACTTGTACATGTGCAATTGCTAAGTACATGACTGTAAATGTCCAAACCTCTTAAGATTTAATGGTCACGTGTATCATGTGTGTGTGCATGATTATGCCACTGCCTCTTGACCATCCAGGGCTCCAGAGAAAAGAGACCTGAAAGGGATCTCATTTGTGACTCGATTCAGGAAACGAGGCGTATGTCACGCCTCACCACTTCACAGGAGCAGCAATCGTTACGTGTAGGATCTGTGTTGTCATGTTATTCGTATCTCAGAGCCATTTGCGTTGCTAGTTATAGCCTAATGTTAGCTAGCTCACATTGAACCTGGTCGGTTAGCTACCTGCAGATTCATGCAGGGTAGTAACATCATGAGTTGGGATTTTGGTTCATTGTTTAGCTAGCTAGCTACATGTCTTAACAAAAGACTCCACTACACAAGTAACCATTTCAATAGAATGTCACTGTGACTACTGTTGATAGACGTAGCTGGTAAATTCCCTCTGGCTATCTACTCTGATTTCAGAGCACTCTCGTCTGAGTGTGCCAGAGCACAGAATAACTGACAAACTTAAGAATACTCAACACCTGTTGAATATGGCCCGTGTCAGTAAACATTGGCAAAAAAAAAGCTTAAACATTTGACAGCAGCACAGTTGCCGTCACCAACGCTCTGGATAACATAAAAACAGCCTAACCAGCTCTGCTAGGCTGAGTAAAATGGTCAGTGAGCTCTTCTCTGTGCCAACGTTAGCCAGTTAGCTTGGGTGCTTGACTGCTGTTAGGACAGAACACTCGGATCAACCCTTAAAGAGATGGGTGGGGCTAAAGCTTAAGAGGGTGTGAACAACGCTAAATGGGGGCGTAGACAAAAAAGAGCTCTACAGTAGTCGTACCAAAATATTCAAAAGGCCATTTTCACAAAAGTGAGGTTACAAGTTGATCAACTTTCAAAGCAGAATAACTTTCCCATTGTTCCTCAACTGCAGTGTATCATGTACCATTTTCTACCTCTGTCTCTACTTTTATCCAATTTAAAAAAAATATATTAAAAAAAAATATATATATATATATATATATATAATCGTTTGAATTTTTTGCTGCATGAGACTGAATCGAGCCGGTCGGTCACATTTGGTTAAATGAAGACCAAAATGAAAATGTTAAAGCAATCTCGTTCTGCCAATAGGTCTCAGTGTCTCCCATGTCCTGTCAAGGGAGACTGGCATCCAGTCCATGTGCTCTACATCCGACAGGTCACCCTATTCTCTCTTTAGAGCGTTTCTGTTGACCAGGACCCATAGACTGCCATTTCAGACATCTGTATTGAAGACTCATCCATGTGTGCTGCAGACAGACAGACAGTGGACCAAAGCTGTGGTTCACTACATTAAGCTGTCAGTGGATCTCCCAGCCCACTGAATGGAAGCAATTACACCACAGATACTTACACGAGTACACTTACATCTCGAATCTAATCCTCAGCCTTGTCATAGCCATCCCCCATCGTAAAAACAAAATCACGTCAGCCGGCGGCGCAATTCAATGACACCATTTTAAACTAGCGACGCCGGGGTCTTTGGTCCACCACAGCCCATGTGTAACTCGTAAGCCCCCTCAAGCCCACCACACACAACAGCATCCAAATACACCCTTGGTGTGTGTTTATGAATGGCTGTAGTGCTGGGAAACTGCTCAAAGGCACAGCTTTGGGCAATGCCAGAGCCATTCACTCAGAGCGAGAGAGAGCGAAAGCGAGAGAGAGCAAGAGAGAGCGAGAGAGAGCGAGAGAGAGCGAGAGAGAGCGAGCGAGAGCGAGAGAGATAGATGGAGCAAGGGCAACACTCAGTTGTGTGTGTGTGTGTGTGTGTGTGTGTGTGTGTGTGTGTGTTCAAGCGGCTGTGTGTGTATGTGTTTTGTGTGTGTTCAAGCGGCTGTGTGTGTTGCTGCGCATTTCTGTGTGTGGTGGTGCTGATAAGAAGAACCCTCCTTCACATTCCTGGCCATCCTGTTCACATTGTGCTCTGACAATAGCCCTTAAAAGTGATGGACGCAGATAATGGAAGAGAGGAAGAGAGAGAGGGAGAGAAAGAGAAAGATTGAGACCGAGAGAGTGAGAGGATAGAGAAAGAAGAGGGAGGAAAGAGAGGATAGATAAAGAGTGATAGGTGAAAGAGAGGGAGAGAGAAAAGAGGAAGAGGGTAGACAGAGAGGCGAGAGGGGCCTTGCCCCTATGGTAATATATGGAGGCCAGCTGTAACAGTTTACAAAGTAACAGCTTCATTGATTCTGCAAAACGCTACCAGGCACTCCAACAGGGTTAGGCCCTCTCTCCCTCTCCCCACCACCCTCTCGACACGCCAAACATAAATATGTGTATGTATCAAATTGTGCGAGAGTAACCCGAAACTGTAGGAGACATGCAAACAGACACAAGCAGTTAAACTGACGGTTGAATGTCTTTCAGCTTTTGGGTTAGACCCACTTCTTCCCTCCTCTCCCCCTTTTCATTCTCGGCTGGCGCGCTCCAAATCTCAACGTGAGTCTCTGAGAAAATATTTTGTTCTCGTTTTGCATTGAGCTTCGAAAACCAGCTGCTTATAAAGTGAATAAATATAAAAACACCTCAGTTGAAGTCGCTGTGTGCTTTGCTCCGAAGAGCCGCGGTGAACGGGGTCTCCTGCGCTGTAACGCAGGAGGTTATAGGTGTGATGCGCAAGGCCCAAGTCTGCCTCTCTCTCCCTCCCTCTCGTTCAGCTCCTGCAGACAGACACACAGGCACCCGCACAGACACACTCTCCACAGCCTTACAGAGACCCAGTCAAGCAAATAAATAGCCTATTAATTAGAAGAGGGGAAAAAGTGATTGGCCTTCCTGACTAACACCAGCACATGATTTATTGCCCGTGTCACCATCGTTTCAAAGTCACTTTACTCCGCGTCAGACGGAACACTCAAAACAGAGGTGAGCTTATTTCTGGATCCCTCGACAGAGCGGTTTCACATTGTACCCTTGTGGTCCTATCTGCACTAGGCTAACGCTGACCTGTACTAACTTGTCAATAGGTCTTATGGACATGACGAGGAGAGAAACTATGGCAAATAGTGCCGGTGTCATGGAGACAGTGGAAGGTGTGTGTCTGGGCACAAAACCCTTTTTTATGGCCTGAAATGACCTCAAACGTAAACACACAGGTCTTGATGAAAGGTGCAGCCACCTGTGGAATCATTCCAACGCGGTGACTGTCTAAACCTCATTAAGTGTGTGTGTATTTGTGTGACATGCCATGATGAGTAAGCAAGGCGAGGTGTGGAGTGTAAAGAAGCTCCCCCCCCCCCCCCATCGTTGCCAACCGGGCACACATGGAGCAAATCGGGCCCAGTTAATTCCAGAACCTCTAGCACCTCTTCTTCTCTCTGCCCTTCAGAGGCTGTCCAGCGTAGGCCCTACACAAAGCCCACGTGGTCGTTTGCCTTCACAACCCCTGCACCACTTCGCAAGACACAATCACTATGGAAACTGTGGGCCCACTTATTGAGAGTCCAGGAATTACCGATAGTGCTTTAACTACTCAGGGATCAGCGACAAAGGCTAGCGCATCCCAGATGTACACCAGTAGCACAGAAACAAAAATACAAAAATAAAAGATCCCTTTCAGAGTTTTCGCTGTCGGAAAATGTTGGCACTCGTTGCCAAAAACAATTCTCCTCAAGTCTGGATAATATGAGGCAATATAGCAACACGGCCAATGGATGGTTATGGATGTCAGAAGCCACAAGTTTCCAAAAAGAAACACCAGCAAACAGACCTCAAGGCCTTTTGAACCGACAGACTGACAACCCATTGGCTACAGGAGCCACACCAAGAAAGCCACAAATTGGAAGTTTTGCTATGCAGTTATTGAGAACTTTCTCCAGCTGGCAAGAGTTAATTGTGGCAATGCCGGGACATTATTGATTTCGTGACCTATAGATTAGCACGGATGCGGTCTTCCGCGGTGCGATCGCCCACTGCATAATAAACGGCTGAGTGTGCCTGTGTGCCTGTGTGTGTGTGTGCCTGTGTGTGTGTGTGTGTGTGTGCCTGTGTGTGTGTGTGCCTGTGTGTGTGTGTGTGTGTGTGTGTGTCTCTCTGTGTGTGTGTGTGTGTGTGTGTGTGTGTGTGTGTGTGTGTGTGTGTGTGTGTGTGTGTGTGTGTGTGTGTGTGTGTGTGTGTGTGTGTGTGTGTGTGTGTGTGAGAAAGAAAGAGAGAGAGAGAGCTCTTTCTGGTTTTCACTGCTCTGCCGTCTAAACTGGGCACTAACTATCATGTCAAACATGATTGCAGCAAATTAATCACTGTGATTCTCTCCAGCACCAGCCGCTCTCAACCCTTCACAGCCGACACGCTTCAAGAAAAATATCACTAGTCTGCAGTCTTTTCCTATGAGGTCTACACTTCTGATATCGCTTTGATAGCCCTGGACCAAAACAGGCTTGCTCTCTCTTTGCCTCTCTCTCTCCCAGCCTCTCTCTCTGTCTCTCCCAGCCTCTCTCTCCCAGCCTCTCTCTCCCAGCCTCTCTCTCCCAGCCTCTCTCTCCCAGCCTCTCTCTCCCAGCCTCTCTCTCCCAGCCTCTCTCTCCCAGCCTCTTACTCTCTCTCTCTCTTTCTCTCTCTCTAATCAGTTGAATCTTGTTTGAGTAAGGATACTGTCTGACTGGATAGGGTTCTTTTGGACTCAGTTTGTGTTCCAGGGTCATTTGTCCTCAGTTGGGTGTAAAGGGGCTATTTTGGGACTTCCCAACAGATACGGCGCTATCACTACTTAAAACATATTTTAACAATGAGCCTGCTCAAGAAAGAACACGGAGAAGGAGGGAAGGATGGAGAGAAGGGAGGAAAGGGGGAAATCCTCCCTGCTAAATACCAGGAAGTTAGGCAGCATTCTGATAGAATATATCTATGAAGACTTTAATAAGCTGAGGACTTGAAGCCGTCTGCCAAAGCAAACATCAAGGCAGTCCTGATAGCCGAATGCTCCGAGGGCTATTGATGGGGGGGGGGGGGGGGGGGGGGGGCAATTAAACATAATGGCTCCCAGCTTAGCATTGTTTGATTCCATATTATAGCCTTATCAACGTCTTCCACTTTGGCTGTCAGCTGAATGTGAGAAAGGCATACAGACCATGTTAGCGGATGGCAGAGGAACGCACTAGTCCTATTGTCTGGGCCCAACACAAAGGTGAGAGAGATCAGAGATTGGTTTGACGGGGCAAAAGCTAACAGCGTTATTACTCAACGTACCGGGATGGGCCAGGCGTTAGTTGGCGGAACGGAAACCTTCCAAGAGATAGAGTGAAAACACAAAGGGCAGATCTGTCAAACACGCGCTGCCATTGTGCGGCCACTTCTCAAACAACAGGCGTGTTTGCAGTACGAGCAACGAGTCATTTAAGAGTCCTTTAAGAGTTCCCATGATTTATGCTCGGGCAAATGTCACAATAAAATATGACGGGTGCTTTTCAATAAAACCCGGGACGAGCTGCATTATTGTTTAAAATGGTTCGTATGACTCATATCAACGTATTACCCATACAAGCGACATGGGAGCATGATTTATTTGGCTAATATTCCACAGCTTAATATTCACTAAGTATACACTGACGGGCTGAACTCCTGTTGCGTTCTTCAACTTCTTGTTGGAGTGAATTGTTCTCTTCAGGACAATATTAGCGCTGAAGGGTCCACGGTCCGCACTTGCTCAGCAAATACTCCTTGACGGTGGTACATTATTTTATAATGCCGGGAGAGAGAGAAATCGATGTTGTGCCTCGGAGTTGTTAACAACGCGAAAGAGAAAGAGAGCGAGCAAGAGAGAGCACAGGAGCAAACGTATTAAAAGGGTCATATTTTCATACAGGCCTCGCGCCTCATCCATCACCTTAGCATTGGGCCTCTATCCTTTTAAGCCGCGACGCAGAACCTCCTATCGACAGAGCCATGGCGATAAATTAGCCGGCTGGCCCACTTTATTGATAAGTCATTTGGGAGGATGATCAGTAATAATCATAAGTGAATAAGGGAGGGGCGATAGATCTCCGGCCAACAGATGCTTTGACAGCCGCATGGTCACCGACCAATAAATAATGCTACCTTGGTGGCTAAGAGGATTGCATACACAGTATCCTGGTCGGGGTAGCTTTCACACCATGATATATGGCATCTTCTGTGTTTGATTTTGATAAGGTTGCGGCATATCGAAATGTTGTCGGGGCTGGGGGGGGGGATATCTCCACCTCTTCTCTAATGATCACATACGGCCTCTTGGAACATGCAGGGGGGGACGTTGGAGAGAGATTTAGAGCTTGACCTGTAGGCCGCATAAATTGGATCGAGAGTCAATCCATATGATACGTAGACGCTTTTCACTTCTGCTGGCAAACATGGAGTTTGAAAGATGGGATATCTCGGTAGTGTATGAGGTATAGGTAGCAACATGTTTTTCATTAGCAACATGCTTCAATCTGATCAATCTGATATTGGCTTTCTGGATTCCAGTATTCTCCCATCTCAATTTCTTTCCTCGGAGATGTATGTCTGTGAAGGAATACACATTGGGTCAAATGTCTCTCTCAAACCATTGAAGCCTGTAATTCAAACCAGGGACCCCTTTGTATGCAAAGAAGAACATATAAACCTACTTAAGAGACCAGATCTGTCATCGAAAGAGGTTTTTGGAAGCGGGCCATGGGTATATTGTCATGTGATGATGGAAGACGCCTGGCAAAATTATGTATTGTTTATTGGACCCGGATAAATATTTACTGCTTTTGCATATTTCGGTGTAAATATGCAAAGAGCTTTCCTTACATCGCGCCTCACGCTGGTCTGACAAGTCCATCCTGCTCGCCAGAGGGCTCGTGAGAGAGAGTGAGAGAGAGAGAGAGAGACGGTGTGCAAAGAGAAGAAGGGTATTTAAAGTACACTAACACTAACTTTGGAGAAATTTCGACACTTAGGGGAAAGGGTGGGGTGGTTTTGAAGGTTAGTCGGCTGCTCCCCTCCCCTTCGATAGGGGCTTGTAGCTTTTCCACATATTGACGGGAGGAAAGGGGAGGACGGGGAGGGAGAAGATGGAAGGGCAGACTTGGGGCCCCTAACATGAAAGTGAAAGGTGTCCCTTGAGTTGGGGCTAAGTGCACGTACTGTATATTTGGGTCGGGGGAGCACAAGCAAGCGCTTTCTTTGTGCTTTGGGGTTTAAGCCGGGGTCAGTTCTAGATGATGCCTTCAAGTCGAGAGAGACGAGAAATGACTGCATGATGAGATTTCTTCCCCAGATAAATAAATACCTCAACCAGTGTATTTCCTGCCTGGCTGCGCCTAGTCAAGTCTGATGGGGGAAAGGGGGGAGGTGAGGAGCCCGGGAGGAGTGAAAGGATTGCTTAAAACACTGTTGCATGCCCCAGAAAGACATAATATAGCCATTTAAATGATGGGGGGAGGTTGACGACAACTTAATTCCCGTCACGTCAATAGCATCTTTAACACTAGAACCGCCATAGGCCAACGGCCACTGACGTTTGATTTAGTAAATAAATAAAAATCTGCTTAAAAAATAATTAAGTCCTGCTCCTTCCCTTGTTTGTATTTTACATTGCTCAGTTGTCAGAATATCGAAATCACAAGCAGAAAGGTATTAAGAGCCTTTTTATAATTTTCTTCTCTCCACACAAATAAATGCACTGTAGGACATCTCTCTCTCCACACAAATAAATGCACTGTAGGACATCTCTCTCTCCACACAAATAAATGCACTGTAGGACATCTCTCTCTCCACACAAATAAATGCACTGTAGGACATCACTCTCTCCACACAAATAAATGCACTGTAGGACATCTCTCTCTCCACACAAATAAATGCACTGTAGGACATCTCTCTCTCCACACAAATCAATGCACTGTAGGACATCTCTCTCTCCACACAAATAAATGCACTGTAGGACATCTCTCTCTCCTCACGGAATTAATGACGCGGGCTAAATGGATGAATGGGCCATAAAAACGGATCATTGTGAATGTTACTTCACAATTTCATTTCAATTAGGCCTCACTGAATGATGAAGAGGTTGATTTAATTAACGACAATAGTGTGATGATGAAGAACTGTGGCCATTGTGACTGTGAACTAATGAAAACGCTATTGTGTTCTTTGAAATATATATATATATATTTTTTTAATATTCTAATGTTACCTAAGACACAACCAAGTCATTATTATTCTGTCATCATATATGACATTTTTTTATTAGACTGTTAGAATGTTGACCCGTCATTGGCTGGAAGGGGGGGTCCATCAAGGCCAGGCGTATGCTAATGAGGGCCGCATGACAATGTTCTCTAGCGAATACTTATAGGCTCTAGTGTTAATGCTGACGCACTTGGGAACTAGTCTACTTGGTCAGAGCACTTTTTATGAATGTCTAAATTCCTGGTTGGTTGTAGCGCCCGGACATCTCTGCTATGGCTAGTCGCTATACCTTCTTTAACCATAAACACAGTATAGACAGTTCCCCAGTCTCTTTCTCTCGGTCTCTCAATGGCCCTTTTGTCCTGACCCCTGACAAATGTTTACAGTGCGTGTGTTTTCTCCCCGTAAAAGGATCGACAAAGTTGTCTCATCAATTGGAGAGAAGTAAGGGTGTCGTGTGTTCCAAGAGCCACAGCGAACAGCTTATAATGTCAGAACATCTTTTGTTTGTAGGAGCAGAGACCTCTCTCACTCTTTCCCTCTCTCCTTTCCTCCCTCCCCCCTTTCTCTCTCTCTCCCTCTCTCTCTCTCCTGGGGCCACATTTTGACAGTGTAATTTATTGACACCAGGGTCGTGTTCACTAGGCACAAAACGGAAGAAAAGGGACTGAAATAATTGACTGTTTTGCTACAGTGTGCCCTAATGAGTCTGACCCAGCCAAAAGCACACTGCCATAGATCCCGCCCCATAGGATATGGGAGAAATAGACATGTACCTGAAGGACAAAGCATCTTTTTCCATGTTGAGGTGGAGGGGACCGGACCAGAGTGGTGCCATTGTAATGGGGATTCAGAATAGACGTATATTGTCTTTAGACACTTAACAGACTGAGGATCACCTAAAATAGAAATAACGGTGTCTGGGGTTAATAGGTCAAAATTACAGATGAACAATTGTGTTCCTGTCTGCCGACTGATGAATCCTCAGAGGGATTGGAGAATGCTGTGTGTGTGTGTGTGTGTGTGTGTCGTCCTCCCCTCTGGCCAGCTCATCTCCATCATGATGACAGAGAGTCCTGCAGCTGTCAGCTCCATGACAGAGGGAGAGGAATGGCCGGCCTTGTTCCAACTCTCCAGACATGAGCCAGGCCATCGACAACAGGAAGGCAAGCAGCCCTGTGTGTGTATTGTGGTGGTAACCCAAGACTCAGGACGCGCAGGGATACATTTCAAAGAGACACCAGAGTGCTACAGATGTTGGATATTAAAGGGGAAGTTTCGCTAAAATCCAACATTTCCTAAGTGATTCCATACATTGAAACTAGTTAGGGGGAGTTGGCCTTCTTTTTTTCCCTGCAGCCTGGAACTGGAAAGCTGCAAAAACGGGTCACGTGACGTGTCTGTGTGCACTGTTAGCTCTGCTCTGTCGTCAATCACAGAGCGATTGAGGAATTCGAGAATTTGGGATAAATTCGTTGTTTTATTGAAAGTGTACAGCCAAGTATTCTATTTTTATCAAAAGTACTATCGGTTTTGAGTCAGGAAATGTGTACTTTTCAACCTAAAACGATTGGGATTATTTATATCATTATGTTACAGGGCCAACTGCAGCAACAGCGGAGATAGGAACAATTGCTCATGTGCGCTGTCATGGGGCAACTCTGTGACGTATATGCCCTTATTTGGAGCTTGACGGCACAGATGTGTGTGGGGGTGAGGGTGTGTGGGGGTGTGTGGGGGGGGTGAACGAGCCGGCTCAAAAGTTTAAAGACTTATCACAGGTAGCCTAAAGTTAGCTCTGAAAAGTGGAAATCCAAACAGATGCCGAGCAAGAGCAAGCTGGTGTTCGGTCGCTGTCTGCACTTTATATAAGAAATCTCGGGAAGAAGGCACAAAATGTCACTCTTTTCCGTTGAAAGATACAGACAGATGCAGAACATTTCTAGTAGCGATAAAAAAAAAACAGGAAACACGATGTAAACACTGCAGCCAATCTTGCAAATCGACGTGTGTAGTAAGCACTTCATCGACGATGACTTCTTCAAAAAAAGATATACAACCGGAAATGATGGAACAAAACACAGAAGACAACTCAAAAAGGCACAGCTGTTCCTTCTGCATTCCCATGGCCTGGATCTGGTTCCGTGCCAAAATACAGCGGCGCTTTGGAGAAGAGAAAGCGTCAAAGCTAGCGTGCAGAGGTACAGTTGAAGTCGGAAGTTTACATATGTAACGGATGTGAAATTGCTAGCTAGTTAGCGGTGGTGCACGCTAATAGCGTTTCAATCGGTGACGTCACTTGCTCTGAGATCTTGAAGTAGTGGATCCCCTTGCTCTGCAGGGGCCGCGGCTTTTGTGGAGCGATGGGGACGGACTACAGTTATACTGTTACACATACACCTCAGTCAAATACATGTAAGCTCAGTTTTTCACAATTCCTGACATTTAATTCTAGTAAAAATGCAATTATCATCACCACTTTATTTTAAAAATGTGAAATGCTTTTATTTCTTTCATCACATCCCCATCACATCCTCAGAAGTTTACATACACTCAATTAGTATTTGGTAGCATTGCCTTTAAATTGTTTAACTTGGGTCAAGTGTTTTGGGTAGCCTAACACAAGCTTCCCACAATAAGTTGGGTGAATTTTGGCACCTTTCTCCTGAGAGAGCTGGTGTAACTGAGTCAGGTTTGTAGGCCTCCTTGCTCACACATGCTTTTTCAGTTCTGCCCACAAATGTTCTATGGGATTGAGGTCAGGGCTTTGTGATGGCCACTGCAACACCTTGACTTTGTTGTCCTGAAGCCATTTTGCCACAACTTTGGAAGTATGCTTGGGGTCATTGTCCATTTGGAAGACCCATTTGCGACCAAGCTTTAACTTCCTGACTGATGTCTTGAGCTGTTGCTTCAATATATCCACATAAATTTCCTCCCTCATGATGCCATCTATTTTGCGAAGTGCACCAGTCCATCCTGCAGCAAAGCACCCCCACAACATGATGCTTCCACCCCCGTGCTTCACAGTTGGGATGGTGTTTTCTTCGGCTTGCAAGCCTCCATCCAACCTTTTCCCTCCAAACAAAATGATGGTCATTATGGCCAAACAGTTCTATTTTTGTTTCATCAGACCAGAGGACATTTCTCCAAAAAGTACGATCTTTGTCCCTATGTGCAGTTGCAAACCGTAGTCTGACTTTTTTAAGGCGGTTTTGGAGCGGTGACTTCTTCCTTGCTGAGCTGCCTTTCAGGTTATGTTGATATAGGACTCGTTTTACTGTGGATATAGATACTTTTGTACCCGTTTCCTCCAGCATCTTCACAAGGTCCTTTGCTGATGTTCTGGGAGTGATTTGCACTTTTCGCACCAAAGTACGTTCATCTCTAGGAGACAGAACGCGTCTCCTTCCTGAGCGGAATGACGGCTGTGTGGTCCCATGGTGTTTAGACTTGCGTACTATTGCTCCCAAGGATGAACCTGACTTGTGGAGGTCTACAACTTTTGCCAGATTTCTTTTGATTTTCCCATGATGTTAAGCAAAGAGGCACCGAGTTTGAAGGTAGGCCTTGAAATACATCCACAGGTACACCTCCAATTGACTCAATGATGTCAATTAGCCTATCAGAAGCTTCTAAAGCCATGACATCATTTTCTGGAATTTTTCAAGCTGTTTAAAGGCACAGTCAACTTAGTGTATGTAAACTTCTGACCCACTGGAATTGTGATACACTGAATTATAAGTGAAATAATCTGTCTGGTAACAACTGTTGTAAAAATGACTTGTGTCATGCACAAAGTAGATATGCTAAACGACTTGCCAAAACTATAGTTTGTTAACAAGAAATTTGTGAAGTGGTTGAAAAACAAGTTTTAATGACTCAAACCTAAGTGTATGTAAACCTTCGACTTCAACTGTATGTAGCTAGTCTAATCATTGCCGTTCGCGTTGTTCTTATTGTGTTGTAGCCTAGGCGCTATGCCGGTTAGCATATGTTGGTTGAGGATACAATAGACAGTTATTGTGTCACCTTACATTGAAATAGACAGTAATTGTATCATCGTACATTCCAGAATAGACAGAAGAAAAATGAAAGGTGTTGTTGCATTTTAATGACTTACTCCCTGAACACACCGACAGCGTCATTGTGTTATGGTACACCAGAAGTACATTCATTTCTAACGGAACGCTACGTTTGCCTTGCAGCCTTGCGTTGCAGAGGCAGTCGCAGTGCGTTCTGTGTGGTGCATACGATGGATCTATCGAACGTATGCATCAAACTGTACACGTAGACGGCTTGACAGAAATGGAAGCAGGTGAATGTTGGACTTTTGGTGCACACATATCCAGATGATGTTGGGTACTATTTTGCGCAATGCCGCTATCGGTGCGATCAAGGCGTTAGGATCGAAACTACACCCTTTTTTTCCCTCCATAAGCATAATCTCCCATGTCTGATATGTTGGCTAGCCTTGGTTTATTTGCATGACAGCATTTCATGTTTTTAATAACTGTATAGTATAGCCTTGCGTGAAATACATGGCCCCGGGAACCACCTGGGGTAGGCCTATTTGGTTGCATGTAGTCTGTCCTATTGTGTATTTGTAACCCCACCTCTACTGTCGATAGTAGCCAATGAATATCCCAACAATATAATTACTTTTAGCCCCATGCCCATAAAACATGTTTTGCAGATTGTAAACGTTGGCAGCCCTCCAGTAGTTCTATTAATCAGAAGCAAGTATTTAATTGTCAGACATGTTTACTTCGTATAACTAATCTGTAACACTAAACTACGGTCTTCCCCCCCCCCCCAAATAAAATAAATAACTTGCATCTGTGATTATTAATAAGGATAGTTTTTAGTTAAAGGGATTCAACCCACGAGAGCGTATATGCGCAGTTGTTAACCATCTCCACTGTTGTTGCAGTCGGCAACATTCAGAAAATAATTTCAACCGTTTTAGATGGAAATGTACAGTATACATTTCCTGGCTCAAAACGTACAGTACTTTTGATAAAAATAGCTAATTCGGCCGCACACTTTCAGTAAAACAAAGAATTTGTCCACAATTCTCAAGATTTCTTAATCGCTCTTTAACTGACTACAGAGCAGAGCTAACAGCTCGTAAAGACAGGTCACGTGACCCGGTTTTGACTGCAGAGAGAGAGAGAGAGAGAAGGATAACTCCACCTAACTAGTTTCAATGTATGGAAATACTTAAGGCATTTCTGGTTTTAGGTAAAGCCTTTAATGTGTTCACCCTGTTGCGTTGCAGGAGAACTAAATGTAAATGTGGATTCGAGGTTCAGAAACAGGCTTCTGAAGCTTGTCATTTCAACCTACCGAAACATTTATCAACCCCTACAAAAATGTCCATGAATTATAATCCGCATAATAATTGACCTTTGACCTTGCCCTTTCCTGATGCTGCATGATTATTTTCCTGCTGTAGAAAACTGGCTTAAATGAACAACCTACATCTGCAGATGTGTATTTCTGGTATACTGAGTTATATTGTACGCGTTTCACATTTCTATCAGAAAACACATTGACTGTAGGAAAGATGTAGATTGTTCCTCAGTCAGCTATCTGCACCATTAGAAAGTCTGTCCAGCTTTGAAAGCGCTATTAATTACTCGCAATCAAACTCAAATTATTGCATTTCCCATCATTTCAAGTTCAATTCGAACACAATTACCTCTGATGATAATTGAAGCAGTACAAGCACACAGTGATAAAAATACCAACCGAAATAACAGCATAATAGCTATAATAGCTATAAATTTGTATCATTTCGAGGCCGACTTGGAGATAAAGCCATAAAAAGGAGCTTGTGTATGGGAAATGGACTGTAGCTCCACAACCGTTTACCCTGGCGATTTGACGAGCGTCCAATCTGATTATTTACAACTCAGAACGTAACATTTTTTTTTTTAAAGGAGTTAAGTCAGCTGCTACAGCCAAGAGACGCTGTCTGGTGATACACACCAATTAGTTTTACTCCACTACGGTGGCTGATGAGGCCACACAGTGCCAAGATCATAGCTGTGGTAGCCAATGAGAATTGCTGCATGCAGGGCGATTGGATATCTAATATGTCGTGACGGCGAGACTTTGGTAATCTGCTTCATGTGGCGAGCTGATAATCTGTTGTAAGGTTGTTATTGCTCTCGATATCCTAGAAATAAAACAAATAAATAAACAAGTGTACTGTTCAGTCAACAAACTCTCCTGAAATCAATCGGTGGATATTTCAAAATGTACCTCAAGACAAACAGTACACACCTATGCTGACATAAAATCCCTTTGTCTGCAATAGATTGACTTGAGGGCATCTGTTTTAATAAGTTCGTCAACTCATCTTTAAACCTTTCAGTGCAACACGGAACCTCGTTCGGGATTGAAACAGCCATTACTAAACGTTTACGGAGACTTGCGTTAAAGAAGACAAACGGAAGCCCATTGTGTGCTCACTGATTCTCTCCAGATAACGTATGTAGTTAAGTGATCTGTGGGACATCCGGCGTCTACGCGATAACAACCACTCGGGTCTCTGTCATTCCCTCGTCTATGTTTCTTCTGTTCCCCCCTCCCTCTCTCTCTCTCTCTCTCTCTCTCTTGAGGCATACTATTTATCTGTGCTCTCCAGAGATAGCGACGTTTATCACCACAAGGACTTGTCTCCAAGTCCACGGGATCAACCCATCACCTCCACAATAAACGTCAGGGTGAGATGATTGATGCGCCTAATGTAATTGATTAGGGGGCCGCGTCCCGGGACATTGCATCCCCATGATTCACTGCTGTCTTGTTTACTCAGAGCGAGGAGCGAGGAGGAGCGAGCGGAGGCGGCAAGACGAACCTGGCGGTGATGTGGGATCCGGCGCCCGCTTGGCCCAAAACAACAGACACGTCCACTGAGAGACGAGAGACTCTCGCCATTTTCTTTCTCTCTACTTTATGATTGACCTTGGAGGTGGTTGGGGACAGTCATTAAATAAGATATAGAAGATCAGAGATAGGGGTACAGACAGTCACACTCCCTTGGACAAAAGGAACGCGTTTTCCCTGCTTGTGATGAGTCGACATGTCATTGACTCTGATGAGTCATCTAGGTCATGAAAGGGACGGCCTACAGGAACATGCTACAGCATGGCCATGGAACCACCAGCTACGGCTGTCACTTCTATTCTCATTTTACACTACCCATCCCAGACCACGAGACACATAGTCGAACAACAAGTGGATTTCATCCATCTGTGAGGTACTGCAATGGAATTCTTCCTTAGCTGTAGTTCAACACTTCTCAGTCAAGTTCTCAGACAGACGGACATACCATCATAACCCAACCCTGTCCATGACACTACTACACCACTATCACCCCCAAAGCCGTATAGGGCCGCCTAGATTTCATGCCAAAGAACCACATGTGCTTTCCAGTCGAGACGGGTCGTGATCACTCGGCTCTCCCACAGGTGGCATCTGCTGCAGAGACACGCATCGGAAAGGAGAGAGAGCAGGCTTGGCTGACCTTCGGGCTCATCACAAATTACTTTATTAGCAGGGAGATAAGAGGACACCTTTAGGAGGAACTTTACTGCCCCGTCAGCGAGAAGGATCTCCGCCAGAGAGATTGCTGTCCCGGGCTTATCGACTAGCCACTTATCAGGAAGAACTTTCCCGACATTGAGTAGGGCCTGCAATTCGTCCTCAGAGACTGTCCTCAACCTCCAAAGAGACAACTGGTTATCAGTAATCAGTGGGGTCATGGAAATATGCTATCGTTGTGACAATTAGTGTCGTAAATAAAGCATGAGCGAGGTTTGAGAACGGTTGTTGTCCTTGTTGTTTCCGTGTCTCAAAAGGCGTGACGGAAGGTAGATAGGGATCCACTTCTTTAGAAGCTGAACTCTGGTTTATAACTATCTGTCTCGGCCTGATGGATCGCTTTATGGTGGCTGTCTAATGGTCATGACTCGAACTGGAACTTTCCATTAGTCATGTAAGTAGAGCAATCAGTGCGGAAAATGTTTGCGAAGGCCCCCCGACCTTTGTTGTTTTTGTGTCGGCGACTGAGCACACCAACGCTTGTGCCACTTCCGACGCCTCAACTAGCGAAAACAGAGTGCGTGGCGAAATGGCTTGAGCCCTTTTTGAACGACGACTCTGGCGCGTTAAGGTTTCTGTGGTGTCGGTCGTTCAGCGTTGGGTAATGGATGAACACGTCGGAGGGAACTTGGACAGCGAGCCAAGACGTGGTGAGAGAGAAGTCGTCCGTCCGGGCCGTGAGAGAGCACAGTGCGGGCTTTATTCGCCTCCTCGGCACCGTCGTTAAAGACCGATGACACACTCCTCTAGCTGACATTAATCTTGAACAGTGTGCTTTCTAAAATAACAAAAGTCTTTCCCCCCAAGGCACAGGGAGAGGAGAAGGCCCGCTCAGTCTGCAGGGCTCTCTCTGCGGTGGGAGACTTTTCTTCCTCTTTTCACCATGTTAATATTGGACGCCAGCGCAGAGAGAAAAAGAGAACGAAAGCGGGAGAGAGAGAGAGAGAGTTAGAGAGAGACAGAGACACAGGGAGAGGGGGTATGTGTGTGCAGTGTGAGAGGCAGAGAGAGAGAGACAGAAACAGACAGAGACGGTATGGGAGGTACAGGGTTAGAGTGAGATGTCAAAGGCCCTTGACCCCAGCTGCTCAGTCACTGCTGGTGATGAGGGGCAGCTCTCCTCTCTGCAACTCCTGCCACACATTAGCCTTGTTAACAGTGTTATCCCCTAGCTGGGCCGCCCTGCCTAGATAAGATACACAACTACCACTGCTGATGGGCTCTGGGTGAGGGAGGGAGGGGGGCTGGACATGAGACATGTAGTGGGGTGGGGGTGGCAAACTAGGGGAGGGTCAGTCTGCTACTGTTTCCATCATACCAGAGGTCAGAGAAAGACATACAAAAAACACACAGATATTGTTTCCTGATGTGTGTGTGTGTGTTCGTGTTCATTTGCATGTGTGTGTGTGTGTGTGTGTGTGTGTGTGTGTGTGTGTGTGTGTGTGTGTGTGTGTGTGTGTGTGTGTGTGTGTACACAGGGGACACAGAAAACAGCGCCACTAATGTTGTTTGGGTTTGGGGTGCCAGACAGGAATCCCACTTTATCAGAGCCCAGGGAGCAATCTGGGCTGGCCCATCCCCTCAGTGTCCATTACAGGCCAATAGACAGATAGGGCATGGGCTGCTGCTCAGTGTTTCCCATGGAGTGAGGGAAGAGAGGAGAGAGAGAGCGAGAGAGAGGGAGAGGGAGAAAGAAACAAACAAACAAAGAGAACGAGAGAAAGAAAGAGAGAAAGAAAGAAAGAAAGAGAAAGAGAGAGAGAGGGAGAAAGAAAGAAAGAGAAAAAGAGAAAGAGGGAGAAAGAAAGAGAGAGAGAAAGAAAGAGAGAGAGAAAGAGAGCTTCGAGACAGAAAGAGATAAAAGAGAGAGACCTGTGTCGACTGACAGACTCAACAGACACTCATACCCGGCCAAAACCAATACCAGTCCAAAATATTCATTCCCTCAGCATCTTGTCTCACAAAACTTAACACTCGTTTCCCAACTCATATTTAAAAGATAATATTATAGTATAATTCCTTACAGCAAACTTGAATAGAGAAAATACTAGCCAAAATGGAGTCAATACGCGTGACCTCTTCGCATTGTTTTCACTGTCTAAACTAAAGTGTAATTTATGGGGTTAGTGTATCTCTAGGATCAGAAATCATCCTTCCAGCCTATATTCGGAGCATACAATTACATTTTTTTTGTGTGGCTCCATTGGCAATTTCTCAATCCATCCTCTCCTCTCCTCTCCTCTCCTCTCCTCTCCTCTCCTCTCCTCTCCTCTCCTCTCCTCTCCTCTCCTCTCCTCTCCTCTCCTCTCCTCTCCTTCTGTACTGAACCATACTGTATACAGACAGCCAGCCAAGGCTAACAAGTATCTCTAATGTGTGCAGCCCGGCGAGCCCCCTGAGGAGAGGAGCCCAGCGCCTCTGGCAGCCCGGACAATGTGTGTGTTGTGTGGGGGAACTGACCGTCCACGGGACTGGACAGGCAATCTGGTGCTGCGGGCTACGCTACTACTGCTGCTGAAGGGGAGCGAGGGCTCTCTCCCTTTCTCACCCCTCTCTTCAGCTTGCCTCGTCTGGTCGACCGCTCGAAAGAAAGAGTCGCCATCTTCCTCCCTTCTCTCGCTTTGTCTCTCTTTTCTGGCTTCTCTTCCCCTGTCTCTCTCTCTTTCTCACTCCCTCTCTGTCTCTCTGGGGTAGTGTGTGTGTGTGTGTGTGTGTGTGTGTGTGTGTGTGTGTGTGTGTGTGTGTGTGTGTGTAGTGTGTGTATGGTGTGTGTGTGTGAAACGCGCCTTTTCACCGCACTGACACCTTGCAGATTGAGACGTCAAGGCCCTGTCTCGGCTGCAGCAAATTAGCGATTCTTCTCGGGGGCTAATTGGAAATCAAAACGTTTTGTATGGAGGGGTGGAGGGAGGGGAGGAGTGGAGAAGAGAAGAGACCAGCTCGAAAGGAATGCAGTCTGTGGCTGAGTGGAGTGGGATGGGGGCGAAGGGGGACCATTGAATGGGTTTCTAAAACATTGCACAGAGTTTTCTAACCGCTTTCCGATCACGGATAGATCCGTGTCATAACATCACTATAGACAACGTTATGGAACATTATATGTATGTGAGTATGAGGACATATGACAGAAATGTACTTCATGGAAAGTGATAAAGAATGTGATTAGAGAAAGAGGACAGCTCGCTTTAAGACATGAGGGATAAGACACACCTACGTCATCTAAGAGTGCCCGGTAACAGGGGAACATGCGTCGTCAGAGGCCAAATACATTTCTACCTCGCATAATAAGCAGCCCCCCAGAAAAAAAACATTAATTACACGGCGCACATTTACATAATTCAGAGCAAAATATGAAACAAAAAAGTGGCAGTATAGCTAATTGACTAATTCATCACGCGCGTTGCCCGGTAAACGCAGTTCATTAGTACCTGCTTGAGCAGGTTTGTGCAAATGAAAACATTAGCATAGCTGTGTAGCTTAGCGCCCTGCCAACACGGCAACGGCGGGCTGGAGCGAGGGAGTATGTGGAATGAGAGAGCACACACACACACACACTAAAGGTAGCATACTGTGCATAGGAACCCCCTGAGCATTGGGTTTATGTTTAATCAATGCAATCTGCTCAGGTACGTTGGGGGCGCTTGATTGCGCCTAAAATGGAGTGGCACTCTCCCGAAGAGAATGAGTTATGGCCAAGCATCGCTGTCATAAAACATCTATTTTCTCAGTCTGATGATCAGCACTTGTACTATAATACCGTGGAAAGCAAACCATGACTAAAAAAAAGTCAAGGCCCTTACGTGGCAGCAGGATGCAGTGTGCTCTTTCACTCTACCTGATACAACAGTAAGGCATTGACAAAGACCAAGCTGGGTTTGAATCCCATATTCTGTCACACAAACTATTTTTTTTGTGTCAGTGATTCTATTCCTACAACACGTGTTACTATTCCTTACTGGGAAAAATGCAATCGCAATTACACTCGGGCCACTCCATTCAAGCTAAAAATCTGAAACAGCAGCTCTGATTGACAACGTACTTTTCACCACAGGATGCATCCGTGAAGTGTTCTAAGTCTAAATGGCCTGATTTTACCTCTTTTGTAAAGAGGTGTTGTTTTGGGAAGGTTAGCTAGACGGGGTTGGCCCAGAGTCTGTTCTGGGCGGATCTCGCCGTTGTTGAGGGTGAGTCCGAGGTGCTGGGAAAGAGCGCCACACATTCAGGCAGCATGAAGCATTATGGGTAACCGATGAGCCTAAAGACACCTTTCCAGATCCTCTCCTTCCTGCTCTGACAGACGCGCGCACACACACACACACAATCCAAGAGCCAGGCCATCTTTAGAAAACCTCACAGGAGAAAGCTAATGAATAGCTTAGCTTCACTTTGGCCGTGGAGCTACATCTAAACACTGGGAATTGATTTGTTTTCTTCTCTCTTAATTGGCAGCAGCAGGTTTTTTTCCCTCTCTTTCTCTCTCTCTTTCTTCCTTCTCTCAATATGAATAATGCGACAAGCTTCTGATCCCAGATTTTCAACCCCACGCCTGTTTATGTACGTATTTCCATGACACTCCGAACAAAAGGAGCCGGGAGTGGCAAATGACAGCCATGTCTAATATCTCTTTCTGTCAATTCGGCCCTCCCCCCCACCTCCCCCTTCCCGTCACTTGATGTCTTTATGCCGAGAGGGAGAGAGGCTGAGAGTGCGGCGGCATGAAAGGGGGCTGGGGCGACCGGAGAGAGTGACCCCGCAGGAGGAGAGTATTAAAAGCAGAAAGCAGAGGGATGGAAGGAGGGAGAGAAGGGGGAGAGGGAGGGTGGGAAGGGGAGAGGGAGGGAAGGGGGAGAGTGAGGGCACCCCGCCGGGGCCCCGGCATCTCCGCTGGCAGCCCACATCTTGGCTACAGACGGCTTTTGTCATGTGGGAGAAAAAGAAGGTCTCTTCTTCACTTGGGGATGGGACAATGGGGGTTTTGTCCCGTCCGGGCGGGGGCGCTGGGTAGAGGAAGAAAGCCAAGGGCCCATCTTTGCGAGGGGTAGCCCTTTCTGGGGGCCTGGCAGATGTTGAAATGAGGATGATTTATTAGCCCTGGAGTGTCCTTGGTGGCACTTGGCCCAAGTCCCAGACTTAAAGAGTGAGAGACAAGGGGAGAAGGAGGGGGGCAGAGGAGGAGGAGGTGGCCGTGGATCAGAGAGACAGAGACATCTTAATACCGTCTATGGGCATGGAGACACTTTTTGCTCTCCAACCGTCATGGTATTTTTGCCCGATTTCTCTGAGAAAAATAACTTGGTCGGGAGTCATCTGCATCACTGAGCCAGACTGTCACCGGGCACTAACACCCCCACCCATGTTGCTAAACCCTCCGCTACCCCCTTCCTCCACCCCCACCAGCACGCACACACACCCTACCCCCACCGCCCCACAGTCTTATATAAAACGACAAATTAGCAAATTAACATTCCCTACAGCCGCTGCTCTCCCAGGGTGCTGGAGTAAGATACCTCCAAACCCGCCAGCTAACAAGTGCTGCACTGCCGAAGAAAGGAATCCACACTGTGTGTGTGTGTGTGTGTGTGTGTCAAACTCACAGAACAAGCTAAAATCATCTGACGCCAATGCCCAGTATGTGTTGTAATTGCGAGGTGTCACATGTTTTAAGTCATTGCATGTCAACGATGCCACCCATGAAGCCTCCCCACCACCACCTTCCTCCCTCCCAGCCGCGTCTCTCCCTCCCAGCCTCTCCATCTCTCTCTCCCTCCCAGCTTCTCCCTCTCTCTCTCCCAGCCTCTCTCTCTCTCTCTCTCTCCCAGCCTCTCTCTCTCTCTCCCTCCCAGCCTCTCTCCCTCTCCCTCCCAGCCTCTCTCCCTCTCCCTCCCAGCCTCTCTCCCTCTCCCTCCCAGCCTCTCCCCCTCTCTCAGCCTCTCCCTCTCTCAGCCTCTCCCTCTCTCAGCCTCTCCCTCTCTCAGCCTCTCCCTCTCTCTCAGCCTCTCCCTCTCTCTCAGCCTCTCCCTCTCTCTCAGCCTCTGCCTCTCTCAGCCTCTCCCTCTCTCAGCCTCTCCCTCTCTCAGCCTCTCTCCCAGCCTCTCTCTCAGCCTCTCTCTCAGCCTCTCTCTCTCCCTCTCTCTCAGCCTCTCCCTCTCTCTCAGCCTCTCTCTCAGCCTCTCCCTCTCTCTCAGCCTCTCCCTCTCTCTCAGCCTCTCCCTCTCTCTCAGCCTCTCCCTCTCTCTCAGCCTCTCCCTCTATCCCTCCTTGTGTGTCTGACTCCGCTCACACCGCTCAAAACCAAAGCACGCAAAAAACTCAGCAGGCGCTCCCTTCCTTTAAAGACCTTCTTTCCAACTCCCCCCCCAGTCCCCCCCAGTCCCCCCCCCCAAGTCCCCCCCCCAGGGCGATTTAATCTTCTGTGTTGTTTGTCCACTCTATGTCCGGCTCCCTCCTAATAGACCGCTGTGGAGGGGTTAGTTAAAGAGGGAGGGAGAAAGTTTGGACAGCTTTTCATCAAGGGCTACTGGGAAAGATTGATTGGCAAGGCAATTTACTGCCCAGTGATCATCCTTCCTCCTTCTACTCCCTTCCCTCCTTCTCCCCTTGCACCTCCCCTCTGCAGATCCATACCTGCCTAGAGGAACAGTATGTGGATGTAGGGGTCTAGTAGTCAGGGGTTCAGGGGGGTTCGTTGGAGCCACAAGATGAAAAAAAGACTGATTGCCTGTGGTTGGCCAGAGACAAGAGGGGACTATTGGCCAGGCGGCCGACAGCACAATGTGGCATGTGATCACGTGACGGGGCCGGGGCGAGAGCCTTTCACATGAATAGAAGGGGGGGGGGGGGTCATCCGTCATCTAAAGGGGGGGGGTGGCAGTCGGCATCACTCTCGCTCGCCGGTCTGTCATCTGTTCCTGGTACTTTGCCTCACCATGCCGCGATCATACGCTGTCGCCACCGCCGGTTCTCTAACCACCCTACCATGAGGCCCGCTGAAACATCCGGTCCGTTTATTAGTAGAGTTTTAAAAACACTTTCTAAAAGGTTTTAAAAACACTTTCTAAAGGTTTTAAAAACACTTTCTAAAGGTTTTAAAAACACTTTCTAAAGGTTTTAAAAACACTTTCTAAAGGTTGCACCGCATCAAATGTAAATATATCAGGGAGAAGAACACCCTGGAGTGTGGCGGAGTGAGAACAGCGGAGGGCTGATCTATAAGTGCTGAAGGTGCTGATTTTATAGCTGGGCTCAGCACGTCACTGTATGTACATGTGTGTGTGTGTGTGTGTGTGTGTGTGTGTGTGTGTGTGTGTGTCAGCGCATGCTCGCGTGTATCCAAGTGAGAGAGTCTGGGTGCCAAACCTCAGTTATAGGTCTCTCTCTCCCTCTTTCCCTCCCCCTCTCTCGCTCTCAATTTCATTTATGCAAAACCCCCACGGCCAGTGACAAGCCTTCATACACTGTCCAGATTAATGACTACTGCATTTACGTTGTCTATCACAGCGTCTACATCAGCAGCATGGCCCTCAAAACATGGCCCTTTTCTCACACAAGACATGATGATATTTTTTTTTCCCATGAAGAGGGGAGGAAGGAGGGGAGAAGAGGGTGGGTGAGGGGGACAGAAAGTGGCAGTACCCGGGCAGCGCGGACTTACAGTAAAGGTTAATGACAAACAAGGGACAATGAGCGCCAGGGGGGGCGGAGGGGAGGGTGACATGGAGGGGAGGTGGGTGGGGGGGTTGGGGGACAAAGGCTGGCATACAAGATCCTCAACTTCATCAATGGCCTTCTTCTCATTTCTCCCATGAATTATTTAACCGACCGGCTCTTCTGAGCCTTTCCGAGTGCCGCGCTGTGAAGAGTATTTCTCAGAATGAGAGAGAGAGAAGTAGAGAGAAAGAGAGAGAGAAGTAGAGGGAGAGAAGTAGAGAGAGAGAAGTAGAGAGAGAGAAGTAGAGAGAGAGAAGTAGAGATAGAGCGAGAGAAGTAGAGAGAGAGAGAGAGAAGTAGAGAGAGAGAGAGAAGGAGAGAGAGAGAGGAGAGAGAGAGAGAAGGAGAGAGAGAGAAGGAGAGAGAGAGAGAGAAGTAGAGAGAGAGAGAAGTAGAGAGAGAGAGAGAGGAGAGAGAGAGAAGGAGAGAGAGAGAGAGACGTAGAGAGAGAGAGAGAAGTAGAGAGACAGAGAGAGGAGAGAGAGAGAAGGAGAGAGAGAGAGAGACATAGAGAGAGAGAGAGAAGTAGAGAGAGAGAGAGAGGAGAGAGAGAGAAGGAGAGAGAGAGAGAGACGTAGAGAGAGAAGTAGAGAGAGAGAGAGAGGAGAGAGAGAGGAGAGAGAGAGAGACGTAGAGAGAGAGAGAGAAGTAGAGAGAGAGAGAGGAGAGAGAGAGAAGGCGAGAGAGAGAGAGACGTAGAGAGAGAGAGAGAAGTAGAGAGAGAGAGAGAGAAGGAGAGAGAGAGAGAAGTAGAGAGAGAGAGAGAGAGGAGAGAGAGAGAAGGAGAGAGAGAGAGAGACGTAGAGAGAGAGAGAGGAGAGAGAGAGAGAGAAGGAGAGAGAGAGAGACGTAGAGAGAGAGAGACGTAGAGAGAGAGAGAAGGAGAGAGAGAGAGACGTAGAGAGAGAGAGAGACGTAGAGAGAGAGAGAGAAGTAGAGAGAGAGAGAAGTAGAGAGAGAGAGAAGGAGAGAGAGAGAAAGAGAGAGAGAGAAGTAGAGAGAGAGAGAAGTAGAGAGAGAGAGAAGTAGAGAGAGAGAAGTAGAGAGAGAGAGAAGTAGAGAGAGAGAGAGAGGAGAGAGAGAGAAGGAGAGAGAGAGAGAGACGTAGAGAGAGAGAGAGAAGTAGAGAGAGAGAGAGAGACATCTTCTCTTTTCCTCTTTTCTCCTCTTCTGTGTGTTTTCTGCCTCATCCCCTTTCATGTCGCTGACCTGAATGGGTGGAGTGGGGACAATGAGATATACGAAGGACTGAGGGGGGGGGGTAAGAATGCTGGTCTTGTTGTTGGTGGGCCCCGTCGTCTTGACGTTGATTAATGAGACTGAGGACTGGAAGAGGGGGGACTCCTGAAGGGACAGCGGGGCGATGCTGGCCAGGAAGAGGGTACAAGCGCGGTGATGAGAAACATGGCACAGGCATGGCCCACCAATCGGGGGGGGGGGGGGGGCGGGGGGGGAGAGAGAGAAAGAGAAAGAGAGAGAAGGAAGGAGGTAAGGAGGGAGGGAGGGGAGGGCAGGGCAGGGCATGTGTCATCATACGACCACTGGTTGGCTGGATTGCCCGTCGCAGGTGAACATAAGCAAACATATGTTTGCTGTCTCCTCCGAGGGTCATCATTACGTATGGAGCACCGCTTTGATATATAGAATACAAAGTGGATGAACTATTTCATTGTCGTCAACACCAACAGCACCACCTTCTTTATCATCACATACGTTGTCATTATTGTCATCTGATTAACAAGTACCTACAAGAGCAGTAGAGGGAGCAGTGGGCCCATGTCCCAAGCTATGTGTACATGCCTTGACCTTCACAGCAGATCTACCAAAGCTCGAAGCCTCCTGAACCTGGCTAACGCTCCCCAAACTCCTGCTAAATGTTCCCTCTCTTCTCCCCTCCTCTCATCCTGACAAACGCCGGAGCCTAAAGGGAGGCGAGGGAGAAAGGAAGAAGCAAAGAAGTGGGAACAAAGCTGGCGTCCAATTTGCTCTTTTCTGAACCACAGCGGACCTGGCCGGCTTCCCAGCGTCTCACTCCCGCTCTGAATACGGTCAATTGGTTAGCGGCAGTGCTTTTGGTCGACGCCGCTTTTCACCGGGGCTTGGCTAAACGGTGTTCAAATTAGCCAGAGCTGTCAGAAGTCACCTTCCGTGTGTTTTCGCGACCGGCAACAACGTCGACGACACAAAAGAGAGAGACGACGTTGAGTCGCTGGATTTGGGTGATAGGTGAGGGCCTAGAGAAATAACCGTACTTTCAGATACAGTAACAGACAGAGGAACAGAGGAATACTGTTGATACTTTGACTGAACGGGGTCAGAGTCACGGTTGAAACCCAAGGCTAAGCCAATAAAACAGAGTGATGTTCCTGATATGAAACCGTCTGGATAAAAGTACAATTGAGTGCCTTTATTTGACAATCTGTCGCCCTCACTCAAAAGATCACTTCATTTTTTTGGGCTCGTAAACTAGATGACGACATCTCATATGTGATTAGAAGTGACTGACAAATTGGGTACTCCCGTGAACACAGAAGTATAACGGAGGACAATATTCCTACATTCTGTCCAATGGGGTCACATATGCGTACAGGCCATGTGTAATGCATTTTTAAGAATCTATGAACGGCTTATAATGTGTTTGCCTCATCTTATAATGCACGTACGTCATGATGATCCTGTTGCTTTTATTCCAGTCCTTGCTGACAGAACACTTGGTTTGACCTTTCCCCTCGGGGACCCGCAGCGTCCCCACACTGATCTGTGGCTGCTGGACGTACACTCTATTGTCTGGCCACTCATCTATAGGTAAGCACGGCACAAAACCCCCAGGCGCTTCAAAACTCGCCACAATGGCCAGATTTCCTCCCAATTTACTGGTGGAGAAAGGCAGGCTCAGGGGCCTTTCACTGGCTCTGAATGGAGCGCCTAATTCAGACTAAATCTGGGCCTAACCCTTCACTTTCCCCGTGGCACCCCCGGACCCTATTTAGGGAGCGCCTGACTTTGGCGTAGTTCATGAACAAATGACGACTGAACAGAGTTCCCCCACCGCCACGCACACGGATGCACACACACGCGCAGACACACAAAACACACCTCGAGTTCCAGTCCACAGACGCCTCTCTCTCGCTCTCCCCCTTTCTAATTAGGCATGCATACGGCAGTTCCGCTACATCTCTCTGCCTCCCCAACCCTTCACATATTTGTATTTGTCTTTCCTCTGACACACTTTAGAGGAACCTAATCAACCTCCCTACGACCACAGAGCCCAGCGTCCCCCCACCTCTCCTAATGTGCTCCTTCTCAGCACTATGCCTTAAAGAACGCCTACCTTCCAGGTCCAAGGACTGTTATTAAAGCAATCAAGACCTTTCCTACAGCTAGGTCAAGTGCAAGGTGCCTCACATGGGGGAGGTGAGGATTTGAATTGCCAGCAGCAGAAACCCCTCTTTGGTCCAGACAAAGGTGAATCAAATGAACGAGGAAGGGGGAAATAGGAAATAGGAAAGATGCAGCCTCCCGACTTCAGAGTCGTGGGGTTGGACGCTTACGACGCCGATCGAAAAGCCTTGAAATGGTGGCGATTCGCCTGAGCTCCAGTCCTTCTTGGGGACTTTTGAGATGGACGGAGGAAGGAAGGGAGGGGTGGGCCTTAAAGGAAGGAACCACAGGCCTCGTTGAGGTTGTCCGTTTCTGCGCTCCCTGTGTGTTCGGCAGTGCCAACATCAGATCAGCTTTCCCCCAGCGTTCCACTCAGCCTCTACCGGCTCAGGATACTGAGACAGGAAGCAGGAGATGAGACGAGATGAGGGGTTTGTCTCCAGATTTGGGTTTGGGCAGACGGGTGAGGTGGGGGGGACCAATGAAAGGTATTGTGGAACCTGGAACAGTAAACACAGTAACCGTAGAGCTGAAGCTATGCACATGTGTTATGGGAAAATCGTCCCCATAGTGAATGTAGCCATGACCTCCTCAGCACGTGCTATAGACGACGTCTTCGCTACATTAATATGGATCTGAGTGAAATTACTACTTCCCTTCCATGTGCTTATTGTCACACTAGTAGCTAAGTATTATCAGGTATTTCTAGGTATCTCCCGTCTCGAGATACAGTCACAATGGAAAAGTGAGATGGGCTTTGGTGGTTCTCTCAGGCTGGTCCCTAGCAACACACGTCACAATTGTTGAGCAAGCAAGGATAGTATTTGATGATATGCTTTCACCAAACCCATCAGGACTCATACCTAAACTTAAACCTTTGTGTCGTTTCTGTTTTATAACCCCGTAACCACGCGGAATGAACCCTGTAACCACGCGGAATTAATGGGTCAAAAATCGACGTTCATCCAATTACGTCAAATCCCGAAGTGAAACCATGAGATCAAGATCCAAGCTATCGGCCGCTTGTCAATAAATGTATCGTATTTAAAGATTACCTAAAAAAATATTTCTAAAAAAAATGCAGTGCCTGTGTATAACACCCCCCAAAAAAACTGTCCTAAAAATGTGTGCCCTCGACGACAGAGGAACAAAGCTATGTTGAGGTAGTGTAGGAAGCTGTGCAGGCTGAAAGGTAACACCGTGCTACCTTCTCTGACCCTGCTGTCCAGCCACTCTGCCTTGGCTTGGCCAGGTAGAGGAGCGGTATTAGGTGGCCACAGTACAGGGGAGGTCTGGTGGCTGATCTGCCCACCGCCAGAAAGCCAACCCAATCTCTCTGGGACCGTTTGTTTTGATTTCCACTCTTTTCTCACAGTGCAAACTGAGAGAGGCGATTCATCGGGGAAGGAAACAGGGCGGGTCTCGCCAGATTGAGATTTAGAACCTTAAGCAGGTAAAGTTTCCATGACTTCCAAAAAAAAAAGTGTAATGAGAGTAATGAAGACAGCCGTGTAAGGAAGATGTCAAATTGACGATGTTGTGTGGTAGAACCAATGTAGGATGTATGACAAAACTATCAAGGGGAGACTTTAGTTGACTATTGCAACATAATATTGATTTGTACACGCAAGTACTTATGCAAAGAAGTACGTATGCAATCTGCTGAGGAAATGTCAAATTCACCTGTAATGTTCTCATTAGACCACATCTCAGGCCCATTTCAGTGACAGGAGCCAGCAATCTGCACCAGCAGCAGCCACCCACATCTTTAGACAGGGATCTCAAACACAGCAAAGAGCAGGGAACAATTTGGTCGTTCTAAAACCAAGTGGGTCGTTCTCATAAAAAAGAAAAAAAGACACCCTATAGACAAAATCCCTCTCTCAGGCCCATGTGAAGAATTCCCCCCTCCCCCCCCCTCTCTCCTCCTCCTTCCCTCCCTCCTTCCCTCTCCTCTTTGGGACTTTTTTAATAAAGCCGTCGGGGTTGTCAGGTCTTTTCAGGCGCGGCCCTCCCAGCCATGTGAAAAGTTAATCCCTCGTGGGCTCCTCCGTGCCGCTCATCTCCCTGGGAACCCCCGTCGCCTCGTTGCCCAGCCCGGCCGGTGCTCAAGGGCCGCCCTGACCAAGGCCATGGAGTGGTGGAGTGGGCCAGCCGGGGGCATGGACGACCCATGGACGACCCACTTCAACCACCACCCTCCCACCCCCCCATCCCATCCCAACTCCTCATTCAATCACCAGGTCTGGGCCTGTCATACTCCCATCCATCCCCCACCACCACCACCCCTCTCTTGGATCTTTTCATTAGCTGCCCCTGATGGACAGATGCTGGGACTGTGTAGGATTTAAATCTTGGAGTGCTCATTGAGGTTGTTTTTCTTTTTTTGAAGGATGACAGTGGTTAAAAAAATGAAGGGCCCCTTTTTTCATGTGCTCTCTCCAGCGTGCTCGATCTCTACCCCTGTCCCCCACCCTCCCTAACCCTCTTCATCCCCTCCCCTGGCCACTACACTTCAACCGTTCCTCTTCACCGTTCCCCTGTGTCAAAGCAACAATCCCGCGCAGACTGCACTTGGGCCGGGTGCCAACGTGGAGGAGTGAGGGGGACATGATAACAACCAAAAGGGAATTGCTGGAATTGAAACAGTCCTTCTGTAAATAACTTCTGGTATTTTGTGGTATGTTTGGGAACCGGGACTAGTGATCAAGTGCAACCTTCAAAGTTAAAGCGAGCGAAAAAATGACGGCATTACACCCAAGAAGTACTTCAAAACCTGAAGAGAAAATAGTTGCTTTCCTCAGACAAAGGTTTACCGGGAACATTCAACCTCGGGTGTAATGCCGCTCTACGGTGACAATGACAGACAGTCAGAAAGAGTTCGGGACCACATCCTGGCCCGATCTGACACCGATGTCAGTCATTGTCATCGAAGAGCAGTTGAGCATGGGTTGGAAGGTGAAAGTGGTCAGGTCTTATATAAAGTATCCCACCACTGTCGCCCCTCCCCCTGCACATCCAGAGGAAAAAACTGTTGAATGCTTTGCTTGCACTTTATTTCCCAGCCCCTCCCCCTGCACATCCAGAGGAAAAAACTGTTGAATGCTTTGCTTGCACTTTATTTCCCAGCCCCTCCCCCTGCACATCCAGAGGAAAAAACTGTTGAATGCTTTGCTTGCACTTTATTTCCCAGCCCCTCCCCCTGCACATCCAGAGGAAAAAACTGTTGAATGCTTTGCTTGCACTTTATTTCCCAGCCCCTCCCCCTGCACATCCAGAGGAACAAAACTGTTGAATGCTTTGCATGCACTTTATTTCCCAGCCCCTCCCCCTGCACATCCAGAGGAAAAAACTGTTGAATGCTTTGCTTGCACTTAATTTCCCAGCCCCTTCCCCGAGTGCCACTGGACAGAGCCAGTCAGGCATCCTAATCCCTCTTCCCTGTCCCTCTCACGCTTGCTCAAGCCTCTCTGACCCCCCCCCCCCCCCCCCCCCCCCCCCCCCCCCCCCCCCCCCCCCCCTCCACACACACTCCCAAACCCCCCACTTATCCATCTCTCTCCTTAGGCCCTCCGCATTGCCACCAGGACCAGCTCAAACCCAAACTCTTCAGAAATGATTTCGGAGGAGGGGTGGCGGGTGTTGGGGGGAAAAAAGTGAGATTTGGGTTTGTTAAAGGTCATGCGGACTTTGTTCCGTCTGAGAGTTTATCTGGGCTACAGCTGCGCGGGACAATGGGGCGCTCGCCGTGCGACAGAAACCCAAGCTGTGCCGGCTAAATTACTTCACTGATAAGGCGGAATTAGAAGCGCCGGGACCCCAGAGCCCAGGAGAAGATCAGGAGACAAGGGGGGGGGGGGAGACTGGCCAAGGAAAGGAGCGGGAGGAAAGAGAGGGAGGGAAGGGAGAGTGGGGAGGGAGGGGAGAGTGGGAATCAATAAAAAACGTTCCTAAAAGTGCATATGCTCTCAGTGTCTTAAAGACAACATTCCACAGTCGCCATGTTGGAATAGATCAGCCACTCAGAAATATTTTAACAAATGACATGTTGAGCATCAATGGTGAACATACTTAAAGAATGATATTATAGAAAATCATATCTACGGTATCAGAAAGTTATAAAGAGATCTTTTTGAAACCTTGAAGACTTTTAGTCGAGAGGGGCAGGTGTGTGTGTGTTTGTGTGCTGAAGACTCAATAGGCCCTGTGGTGATCCATCATATTAGTGTGTGTGTGTGTGGGAGGAGGGGGCAGGAGTGCAGAGAGGTGGCGAGAGAGGTGGCGAGAGAGAGAGAGAGAGAGAGAGAGAGAGAGGGGCCACTGGGATGGTGAGGGCCCTGTCTCTAGCCCCCTACACCACAGGGAAGGAGTGAGTGGACTGGAGAGCAGCTGACTCTGCAATGCTGGAGCACTTAAAGGTTGAGCTAAGTGTGTGTGTGTGTGCGGACTTGTTTGTCTAGTCCTCTGTGTGTTCGTGCGTGCGTATGTGCATACATATGTGTATTCGTATGTGTGTGTGTGTGTTCATGTGTGTGTGTAGGACCCAAGTTAGAAGGGGAGTGTCTCTAGCCTCTGCATTAAGCTGGAGAGAGAAAGGGCAGCCTAGCTGTGATCCTGGCTCTCTCTCCCCGCTGCATTGTTGCCTCCCGCCAGAAGAGGGTAGATTCACTTATTTGAATTGTATTCTATTTTACATTTACATCATTTGTTCTAGTATTTCACCACGAAAATATGTGGAAATGTTCTATAAATACCGTTTGATTGAGATCCAAACGACCAATCAAGGATATGAGTGAAGACATTCCTCTGGTGCACATTTATCAGAATGACCAAAACGTGAAGTAAATGTAGTAGTCATTGAGAGATGAGCAAACCCCCAAAAGAGTCATTTGTAAATCCCAAAGTGGATATGAGGTAGGTGTGTTGAGCTGGGTTGGGACGTAGTGAATCGCTAAAGTGCTTTGTCATATCAGCTGGCACAGGCACACGGTCACATTGGGGCAGGTCAAGCTCATGCAGCTCAAACAGGATCTCTCTTTATCGCGTCGAATGGTACGGAGTGGAACGGTGCACCACACACACTAGGCCGGCGGTTTCAGACGTCAGCGCACTTCCTCTAATGAAGAAGACGAAGTGCAGGATCATGAGACAGGCTATGGAAGGACATGGTGATTGAGTGGCTGGGCTGTCCAGTGTTGTGGAGACAAAAGAGAGAAAACAAACAGTTTCACAGCCTCCTCCTCCTGACTGTCTGACTGAGCTCACCCTTTCCAACCATTCCAAGTTGAACCCCTAAAAGTCAAATAAGATGATCATACCATTGATCATTAAGCTACTTGATTTGGAATTTTAGGACATCTGTAGGTATAAAAATAAAAAAAATTGAAAATGATTTGATAAAATATTGAATTAGTTGCATTGAATAACATTCATGAATGTCAAAAGAGACAGTCAAAATATAAGGTTTTGAAGCGTCCTATACAGTGGGGCAAAACAGTATTTAGTCAGCCACCAATTGTGCAAGTTCTCCCACTTAAAAAGATGAGAGAGGCCTGTAATTTTCATCATAGGTACACTTCAACTATGACAGACAAAATGAGAAAAACAAAATCCAGAAAATCTCATTGTAGGATTTTTTATGAATTTATTTGCAAATTATGGTGGAAAATAAGTATTTGGTCAATAACTAAAGTTTCTCAATACTTTGTTATATACCCTTTGTTTGCAATGGACAGAGGTCAAACGTGTTCTGTAAGTCTTCACAAGGTTTTCACACACTGTTGCTGGTATTTTGGCCCATTCCTCCATGCAGATCTCCTCTAGAGCAGTGATGTTTTGGGGCTGTTGCTGGGCAACACAGACTTTCAACTCCCGCCAAAGATTTTCTATGGGGTTGAGATCTGGAGACTGGCTAGGCCACTCCAGGACCTTGAAGTGCTTCTTACGAAGCCACTCCTTCGTTGCCCGGGCGGTGTGTTTGGGATCATTGTCATGCTGAAAGACCCAGCCACATTTCATCTTCAATGCCCTGGCTGATGGAAGGAAGGAGGTTTTCACTCAAAATCTCACGATACATGGCCCCATTCATTCTTTCCTTTACACGGATCAGTCGTCCCGGTCCCTTTGCAGACAAACAGCCCCAAAGCATGATGTTTCCACCCCCATGCTTCACAGTAGGTATGGTGTTCTTTGGATGCAACTCAGCATTCTTTGTCCTCCAAACACGAGTTGAGTTTTTACCAAAAAGTTATATTTTGGTTTCATCTGATCTTATGACATTCTCCCAATCTTCTTCTGGATCATCCAAATGCTCTCTAGCAAACTTCAGACGGGCCTGGACATGTACTGGCTTAAGCAGGGGGACACGTCTGGCACTGCAGGATTTGAGTCCCTGGCGGCGTAGTGTGTTACTGATGGTAGGCTTTGTTACTTTGGTCCCAGCTCTCTGCAGGTCATTCACTAGGTCCCCCCGTGTGGTTCTGGGATTTTTGCTCACCGTTCTTGTGATCAATTTGACCCCACGGGGTGAGATCTTGCATGGAGCCCCAGATCGAGGGAGATTATCAGTGGTCTTGTACGTCTTCCATTTCCTAATAATTGCTCCCACAGTTGATTTCTTCAAACCAAGCCGCTTACCTATTGCAGATTCAGTCTTCCCAGCCTGGTGCAGGTCTACAATTTTGTTTCTGGTGTCCTTTGACAGCTCTTTGGTCTTGGCCATAGTGGAGTTTGGAGTGTGACTGTTTGAGGTTGTGGACAGGTGTCTTTTATACTGATAACAAGTTCAAACAGGTGCCATTAATACAGGTAACGAGTGGAGAACAGAGGAGCCTCTTAAAGAAGAAGTTACAGGTCTGTGAGAGCCAGAAATCTTGCTTGTTTTGTAGGTGACCAAATACTTATTTTCCACCATAATTTGCAAATAAATTCATTAAAAATCCTACAATGTGATTTTCTGGATTTTGTTTTCTCATTTTGTCTGTCATTGTTGAAGTGTACCTATGATGAAAATAGGTCATCTTTTTAAGTGGGAGAACTTGCACAAATGGTGGCTGACTACTTTTTTGCCCCACTGTATATTTACACACTGCAGTCACAAAAACTATCAAGTGGTATGATGAAACTGGCTCTCGTGAGGACCACTACAGGAACGGAAGACCAGAGTTACCTCTGCTGTGGTATGAGGAAACTGGCTCTCGTGAGGACCACTACAGGAACGGAAGACCAGAGTTACCTCTGCTGTGGTATGAGGAAACTGGCTCTCGTGAGGACCACTACAGGAACGGAAGACCAGAGTTACCTCTGCTGCCGAGGATAAGTTCATTAGAGTTACGAGCCTCGGAAATTGCAGCCCAAATAAATGATTCACAAAGTTCAAGTAATAGACACATCTCTACATCAACTGTTCAGAGAAGACTCCATGGGCCAAGAAACACAGGCAATGGACATTAGACTGGTGAAAATCTGTCCTTTGGTCTGGAATCCAAATTGGAGATTTTTGGTTCCAACCTCTGTGTCTTTGCGTGGTGTGGGTGAACGGATGATCTCCGCATGTGTATTTCCCACCGTAAAGCATGGAGGAGGAGGTGTTATGGTGTGGGGGGTGCTTTGCTGGTGACACTGTAATTGATTTAGAATTCAAGGCACACTTAACCAGCATGGCTACCACAGCATTCTGCAGCGATATGCCATCCCATCTGGTTTGGGCTTAGTGGGACTATCATTTGATTTTCAACAGGACAAGGCTGTGTAAGGGCTATTTTACCAAGAAGGAGAGTGATGGAGTGCTGCATCAGATGACCTGGCCTCCACAATCACCCGACCTCAACCAAATTGAGATGGTTTGGGATAAGTCGGACCGCAGAGTGAAGGAAAAGCAGCCAACAAGTGCTCAGCATTTGTGGGAACTCCTTCAAGACTGTTGCAAAAGCATTCCAGGTGAAGCTGGTTGAGAGAATGCCAAGCGTGTGTAAAGCTGTCAGAGGCAACTTTGAAGAACACTTTGTTGGTTACTACATGATTCCATATGTGTTATTTCATAGTTTTGATGTCTACACTATTATTCTACAATGTAGAAAATAGTCAAAATAAAGAAAAACCCTTGAATGAGTAGGTGTGTCCACACTTTTGACTGGTACTGTACATATTGATGTATTCCTTAAAGCAAAACAAGGAATACCATAGATGGAAATTCATGTGAAATATGTGCTGTGGAGGAGGTGTGACAGATTTACAGATATGGGTTGGACAGGGGAGACAAGAGGGCAAGGCCTGGGATGATTAATGGACAAAAAGCTACTACTCCTGACTTAGAGGAGTCATCTGAGAGAGAGAGAGACAGAGAGAGAGAGAGAGACAGAGAGACAGAGAGACAGAGAGACAGAGAGACAGAGAGACAGAGAGAGAGAGAGAGAGAGAGAGAGAGAGAGAGAGAGAGAGAGAGAGAGAGAGAGAGAGAGACAGAGAGACAGAGAGACAGAGACAGAGAGAGACAGAGACAGAGACAGAGATTTTTGAAACAATTGTAAATCGACTTTGGGTCCATAAAGAGCGCTATATAAAACCTATGTATTATTATAATAGGGAGGATGAGAGATGCAGAAAAATAAATAGACTGTATGGGCAACTCAACCCCCTCAATGACAGTGTAGGAGGATTTGACCAAAAATCACTCGACCGACTCCACACCCTTTCCAAAGTAAAGACCAATTTGACATTTCAACAATTCAACACGTTTTTTCAAATGGCATGTCGTCATTATGCTTCACTCCTCGGTCCGTGCTGTTATTCCAAATAGTCAACTTGAGGAAAGAATAACAATCAGTGGTTTGTCTGTTTGCCAGTGTGTGCGAGTGTGTGTTCATGGGTATGTTTGCGTGCAAGCTCTCTTTAAAGTGCGTGTGTGAACACCTGGAGAGTGGTTGTTTTAATTAAAACAACGTCCAAGATCTCCAATGTGGTAGAACAATACATTCTCACCTCTGTCGTCTAAATCTGCCGTTATTACGGTGTTGACAGCGTTGTGATCGGAAATAGTAATCACAACAGCCGCGGGGACCCGATTAATAGGCCAGCGTCGCCATTCTCTTTCTTGGAAATGTTTAGGAAATACTTCAAGCCCATAAAAGCGGGTTGTGTGGGGATTGAAAGTTAAACTCTTTCTTTAATTTGGAGGTGGGGTGGAGGGGGAGCGGGGGGAGTATCGGCAGGGGGGCTAGGGGAACAACAGAGGGTTTGTCCATGGGGCTCTGACATGTCTGTCTCTGTACAGGTGGTGGTGGAGCTGGTTAGTGAGCTCTCTCTGCTGTGTGTGGCACTTTAAGCTGGGTAAGCCCTCACCGTATGGGCTGGCTGTGGGGCCGTGCCAAACCCTGCTCTGACCCTTCTCTGACACCTCCTCTTCCACTAACTCAGTCATGCACGTACACGCTCGCTCTTTCTCACACATGCACACTCTCCCTCACACAAGCACGCACAAACATACACATTTTTTTTTTCTTTCTCACACGGCAAAACATGGTGGGAAAGCAACAAAAAAGCAAGCAGCCGAGAAGAAAATGAAAGCAGCTTCATGGCTAATTCATGAAATGGAGAGGGGGGGGGGGGGGGGGGGGGGTGAACGCTATCATGCAGGACCAAGTCCCATTTCCAAGTGTAAGCATCAATCTAATTAACAACATAAACAGCCTTTGACAAATGTCATCATTTTCTGGCCCGGCCACAGAGCAATATCATTGTCTGCCGTGGCCCGGGGCTAACGCGGCAATGATGTGGCTATTCATCAGGACAGCCATGAATGATGGGTTTTCACTGGGATACAGAGGAGGGAGGAGGTAGGGGAGGGTGGGAGGAATTGGTCAGGAGTTACCTGCTTTTGGCCACCGAGGACAGGGGAGCGAGGAGGGGTATTAAATTAATGTTTAGGAACACATAATCGCCTGAGCATTAGTTAAAGCAAGTCTGTGCGAGCTACGCGCCACGCGGCGGCTAACAGAAGGGAAACGACATAAAGGATGACATTGTTGAAGAGTGAGTGAGTTAAGAGACTGGAGGGGCTGGAGTTTGAGGCTAGACAAGAGACTCTATTGAGAGACAAAGTGGCTCAGAGTCGACGGGAGCAGTGAAACCAATGGCCAAATAATAACATCAACAATTTGGAGGGACAATATTTATTGAGCCGCTCGACCGCTCTATCAAAAATGGATGACTTTCTCTCCAGTTCACTTCCTCCTGAGATACTCTTTCATTTCATCTGGGGGTCTTGAGATTAATTAACAGACGCTGGTAGCGAGTTATGAACAAATGATAAGGCATCAGCGTTCTAATCAAACCTGACATTTAATTTGCTGCTTGCTTCCTCGTTATCAATTACCATGTTCAGAGGGATAATTGACATCGGTTCGAGGGGACGAGAGACGCAAAGAAAATGTAAAAAAAAAAAAATGGTGTGTCTTTCTTTAACAGCTCCTAAAAAGCTGCTGCGATGTTTCTAAGGCAACAGGGCCCATATGTTTAATATTAGATGTAATCTGTTCCACTGGAGTGCTCCGAAGGCTGGGAAAATTGGATTAAATTGGCTAATGGCATGTTTAAAACCTACATAAAATGAACGTGAATGGAAGATAATACAACCTCAGGACTGAAACTGTGGTGTTATGCTTGCTCTGTTATTTCGTATATATTTTGTTCATGTTTAAACTTGGGTTTATCAGATATAACCGTGATACAGAAAACCACACAGTGTTGGTCAATAGGGTTGTTAAATACCACAAGACTGATATTCATTACATGGCATTTTACTGTGGGAAAGGAAACACAGATGCCAACATTACTCCTTACAATTTGGCAATAATATTATGTACCATCTTAAAAAAAACAACCTGGAGATGAATGTACATAAACAAATATTTAGGTAATATTAATGTCAAGAATAATGACTAATTATTAACTATTCTAATAATGAAGTCCTCATTAGTATCATTGTTAATTACAATATTAATTGTTATTAATATAATATAATCTCTCTATAATCATTATATATTTATTCTGTTACATTATATATAATAATTTAATATAATGAATGCAATATAATTTGACAGTGGTAAACAATTATCCTTTCCTATGCTTTTATAAATAAACCCAAAATACTGCTGCTCTTTTGACCTCGGAGTCGTGCTCTAATTTGATTAGTAAAATACTATGCTCTAATGATCCATTAACCTGGAGAGATCATCTCCCATGGCTTCATATTCCCCACGAGGTCTACCAGTCTTGGGTTCACATACTATTCAAACATTTTCAAGTACTTTTAGCATTTGCTCTAGTCTGAGTGCTAGATGTGCGGGGTTTGCACTCTTGTGACTATTCTATTGTTTCTATTTCACCAGGCTACAGTAGCGTAGCCAGAAATTCGTTGGTGGGTGGGCCTGCAGAAATTTTGGTGGCCCAAAAAAAGTAATAATGTATAGCTAGTTTCATGCTATTCTACACATTTCGCCACAAGGCTGAGATAAAATAGTGCCGTTTTAAAGATAATTTCCTGCAATTCTATACATTTTGCTATGGGGTAGAGAGGAAATTTGGTGAGGGGTTGGGCCCACCCGCCCGCCCATGTCCACCCGTCCGCCCATGCCCACCCAGGCCCACACGGCTGCCAGGCTAGCTCAATCACGCCAGGATAACATATGTGAAATGGTTTCAAGTAGTGCTTGCACCCATGTCTCGGGGTCAACATGGTCTACAGAAGAGGTGAAAGTCCACTGGGCGACAGTCTATGTTCTCTGGATCAACACATGGTATTTAATTTTTTACCCCTATTTTCTCCCCAATTTCAATCTTGTCTCATCACCGCAACTCCCCAATGGGCTCCGGAAGGTAAGGTCGAGTCATGCGTCTTCTGAAACATGACCCACCAAACCTCGCTTCTTAACACCTGCCCACTTAACCCAGAAGCCACCCGCACCAATATGTCAGAGGAAACACCGTTCAACTGACGACCGGGGTCAGCCTGCAGATACCCGGCACGCCACAAGGAGTCGCTAAAGTGCGATGAGCCAAGTAAAGCCCCCCCTCCGGCCAAACCCTCCCCTAACCCCGACGATGCTGGGTAAATTGTGCTCCGCTCTATGGGACTCCCGGTCATGATACAGCCTGGGATCGAACCCAGGTCTGTAGTGACGCATCTAGCACTGCGATGCAGTGCCTTAGACCGCTGCGCCACTCAGGAGACCCTTCAATATATGGTCTTGACTGATAAGAAACAGTGTATTCTTGGTGCAACATGCTAAAATCGTCTGAACAGGCATCATTTTGATCAATTTGCAGATAAACGCAAACCACAATGTGGGCTTACTCAGAAACCATTCCCCTCACAGATGAAGGTGCTATCGTTATGGCGATAAGTTGTACATTCTGTTAGTCAGCACCTTAACTTGAAAGGTGTACATCTGACATACAGACATTGGATATTGATTCAAAACCACATCTTCCCACAAAATAGAACAAATATTCGAAGTGAAAACGCATAGCGAGGCCGGTTCCCGCGTATCTGCAGTCGTTTGAATGGGGGGCCACTAGCTAAATCCCTCTCTCTGTCAACTACTCGCCATTCCTTTCGGTTCGTCTATTCGGTGTCCCCTAAAGTCCTTGGTGGTTTCTGCCCTATCAGCTAGGTAACATTAGTCTTGTGGCCCGGCTCGAGATAAAAAGCACAAAAAAACACCTCGTCGGCAAACAGACCAAACATGTTGCAAACTGCGCCTTGATCACCCCTAGAGCGCTATCTTGACACATGCTGGGTATACAGGGCTCAGCAATTCCTCCAACACAAAAGGCGAGCAAACAGTGCTGGAGGTGAGCGGTAGGGTCAGGACAGATAAGTGTCAGGGCGGGGCCCAAAGTCTTCGCCCGGGTTCCAAGAGGACATTAGCTAGCGTTTTAGCTAGCAAACAAAAGGGCCAACCAAGCGCTGGCGTGAAAAGGAAGCTGTCATCCCAGGGATCAGGGCACAAAAGAATGCAGGCGGAGAAATATGAGCAACGTCCATGGAGCGCTGGGTGTCTGTCACGTAGTCCCGCCGGCTGCCCAAGAGCACCCATCTAACGCCTTGGCGTATCGCTAAGTCAACAGTAAGGTAAATACGAGAGAGAGAAAAGAACGACAGGCACTTTTTTTTTCTTCCTTTTCTTCACTCTCATCGGATGAATGATGCTGATATGGAAAAACACTCAAACGCTATAAGCACAAACAAAGAAAAAGTCCTAATCTGCCCGGCAACAAAGTCATCCCAAGGTCCTTGAGGGTTCGAGACCCTTTGAAGCTGGGAGGAGGTATGGCCGACGGGTGTCATACACCCGGGTAATGGGACTTGTTAGTGTGTGTGTGTGTGTGTGTGTACCACATCAATCTGTGAAAGGCATGACACATGCCCCGTCAAAAAGGGTTGCCATTTCAACAAGTCTGTGCTGATAACTCATTTTTTTTTAACAAGTTGAAACACTCAAGATGTTTAACAGTGCAGGCCCGCATGGCAGGTCACATTAAAAGACTCGACGTTAGTCCCTAGACGATAAAAAAAAAAGAGTCAAAGAACGGTATCACATTCACCACAGGACCATTTCAAACACAAATAGTCACTTACACACAGCAAACCTATGCGATTCACTCGACCAACACCAGCCAGATCAATCACCAGGAGGTCATTACGCCCTACAAAGACTCTCTTAATTGTGCAGAGCTATATCCGACAATGTGAAGACACGGCAAGGAGCTTTCCTTTCCGTCTTCACATGGAGAGAGATTTTATCAGCGACCACTGAATCATTTGTTGACTCGGCACAAGTGCCTTCTTTGAGATAGCAAACACTTGAGATGCAGGACAAAGAGAAAGGGCGAGATGACAAAAGTAAAAGGTGTCGGAGTGACAAAGGCCCTGTCACGGAGTTGACACGCCCTGCAACGGGGTTAGGAGAAGGGTGAGTAAACACCATTAATATAGCTTTGGAAAGGGATCTGCGCTTGTTTGATTTGGGCTTTGCTGCGTTCCCTCGGCAGCCCGAGACAAAACGGAAGATATTTGATTGAGTTATTTGACAGTTTGGATAAGTTTGGATCACGGATCACTAGAGAGACGGGTCTTTGTTCCACCGCTGGGACATCCTTCTGTTACTAACAGTGTGTGGATATGGGGCTTTACGTGTCATTAAACACACACACGCATATGTGAGAATGTATTGTTGTACCACTTTGGAGGATCTTGGACTCTGTTTTTTTATTTTTATTAAAATAACCACTCTCCAGGTGTCCACACACTCACACTCAAGCATGCACACACACAAACACACATTCATTAAAAAAAACTCTTCTTTTTTTAAACGCACACACTGACACATATTGTATCTATTCATGCAACACACACACACTTTTCACTTGTGCCCTCTCTCCCAGTGCCCTCTACCTCCCTCCCTTTCCCAGAGGGAGTGTGAGCTGACAGTGGGCTCCAGTGTGTGCTGCGAAGGGGGAGAAGAACAGGAGAGGAGCAGCAGTGTGAACCTCTATTGTACGCCCACCTGCTCCTGTCAATACCTGATCCGGGACCAAACTCTGCTACCACAATAGGCCGTGTCACTCTGAAGGATCCCTCCCAGTCCCATAGCAGAGAGGCCTTCCAGACAAGGGCCCGTGCGCACAGCTTGATTGAAAATCGGTTCTTTTGCGGAGCCCGGCCGTTATATTATGTTGTGATAAAGGGGAGCATAATAGCTTTTAAATGGATGACTCCGGGTGGCTCTGCCGTTGCAGTGGGGGGAGCGGAGGGACAGGCTGAATGGACGTTGCCCCGAGCTAAGCATCTCCTAGATTGAGCTGTCCGTCTCGGGGAAATGAGTCCGAGTTAACACCTCGGCATCGCCCAACGCCCCGGGACAGACAAGACTGGGCTTCCTTTTCTTCTCTTCTCTGTTCTGTTCTGTCCACCTGGATCACTCTCATTATCCAAGAACGGATGGTGGCGGTGGCCGTGCCGTGCTCCAGGGCTGATCACACACAGTCAAGAGACATACACGCACACTGAGAGACGCACACACATGCACGCCATTTCTAACACACACACTCTCACTAACGCTCGCACACCCACCTGAGCTTTTCACCCATAGAGCCCAATTCACACTGCCCATTAACTCTACCCAAGCCTAATTACACACAGACCTCATGCATTCACACATCCTCTTAACTCTACATACTACCCAGATATCATTACACACACCTGTCTGTGTCACAACTCTAACCAACACCCATTCAATAGGTGGATCCTGCACAGTATACGATCCTTTCAACTCCCATTCAATTCCCACAATGACGACTACTAGCGTTAAAACCCTACCCTGAGCATTCTGTAGATAGGATCACGTTTAGACAAAGGAGATCTGGGATCTAATCAAATATTATCTCTCATAACAAGCCCCCCCAACCTATTCAGTTGGGGCTAGAGGGGACAGACTGACAGACAGTGGGCCCCCCTCCATCAAGGCCCATTAACAGCACTGACCTCCCCCTGCTTTCTTAGTGCCCCATCTCCCCGGTCTCTCTTCTCCCTTCCCTCTCTCTCGCCCTCTCTCTTCCTCTGTTCCTTCCCTCCCTCTCTCTGTAGGCCTGTCTATTTTTCTAAGACCAGAGGCGGTGTGGGGAGCGTTCCTGGCGGAGTTTCGTGATGGCTATCGATGGCTGGGCTGTTATGGCTATCTTTGATAAGGGACCTAAAAGAGAGAGAGAGAGAGAGAGAGAGAGAGAGAGAGAGAGAGACAGGATGTCTCTTCCAAACACAGGCGAGACGACGTCGAGGTGGGATTTCGACGGCGGGAGGAGAAATGTTTGGGGCCTGCTGTTGGTGGCGTGCCCAGCGCTGGAACAAACTGATAGGTTTTTTGAAACGGCAAAGAAAAAGGGCAGAGCGTGACCTTAGATTGACAGATAAAGCGAATGTAGCCCGAAGGAAAATCACACCACTCAGCAACAACAAAAATAATCTAATCCAAAACGGGCAAAATAATTGACACACTGTAAACTATGTATATTGAACGAGGTCCTGACTAGCTGAATTATTGGCAAGAACAGTATTGAAATAAAATACTAATATACAGACAATGACCTCTGTCTGGAGTCTGACTAAGTCATGGAGCTATCAGAACCTCTTCAGTTGGTCATTTTGCCAGGGAGCAGCAGGCCGACCCCTCAGAATCAATGTAAACAATGTTCAGCAGTCATTTTGGGCCTGTAACATGAGTGTTGTACAGGGTAAGGCAGGAGCAGCTTACACACAGAAAGAAAGAGAGAGAGAGAGACAGAGACAGACAGAGACAGACAGAGAGGGAGACAGACAGACAGAGAGGAGAGAGATAGAGGGAGAGAGAGAGAGAGAGAGAGAGAGAGAGAGAGAGAGACAGAAAGACAGAAAGAGTGCGAGTATAGCTTTCAGAGGGAGAGAGAGAGATAGAGGGGGAGAGAGAGAGAGAGAGAGAGAGAGATAGAGGGGGAGAGAGAAAGACAAAGAGTGAGAGTATAGCTTTCAGAGAGAGAGCGAGAGAGAGAGAAAGAAAAAAAGAGAGAGCGGGGGGCCTATGCGTGCCCCGTAGGTCTAGTCATAATATGAACTTTCCAGAGGAAAACGCTTTCCGTGGCTTTGTGCCATGTAGCGTGTGCCTCGCCTCTCTAATCGGCAAATGTTTCGTCTCGCGTACAGGACTAGAGGAGGAAAAAGAGAAGGAGAGAGCGAGAGCAACTGCATATGACGGTTGTCTCAGCCAGCCTACATAATGTAGGGTACACCCTGTCCGAAGTGGCTGCCTCCAAACTATACTCAACCTTTTTGTGACGTGATTAGCTCAGAGTGCGTAATTACATGTGAAGGAAATGCTGTAAAATATCCGACTATATATGTGATTGACCAAAACGCCAGAATCCGACCCGGGAAGATTCTGGTCTGATTAGCCTTGCGGTGGAGAGAGACAGAGAGAGGGGGAGAGAGAGAGAGAGAGAGAGAGAGAGAGAGAGAGAGAGAGGGAGGGAGAGAGAGGAAGGAGGAGAGAGAGAGAGAGAGAGACGGAGAGAGAAAATCATTCACTCCATGAGCTTACTGAAGCAACTTCAATATCCTCTAATGTCATGTTGAAATGAAAATGAATAGTTCAATACAGGCTGGCTGCACGCCTCTTCCATTTCCACATCGTGTGGCGTGACCAAACGGGCGCGCTCCGTTGGACGGATAGGGGGAGGCTGCACCGAAAAGCTGATACCTCCAGTAATCAGTTGGATTTTCCAACGTTGGCGACCAACTCATTTTAAAGAGGGCGACGGTGGTCCAATGGTAGTAGGAGATGCAAATGGAAGGAGTATCTTCGTTTGGCGGCTAGACGGTCTCACTGGGCTAAAAGAGCTGAGGACCAAGAGTCTCAAGCACCGTTCACTTACCTCTCTCAAGGTCGCATAACAGAAAAGGACCCTTAATTCTTCAACCCGTTTCTTTCATTCAGGCTCAGTCAGAATATTTACCACTCTCTGTAGGTACTTAAATAAGCCACAAACTGAGCCAAGACGTCTAAAGAACGTAGACAGAACGTCAAAACCACGACCTACCTCCCATCCGAAGGAGCCGTCTTTGACCGTGGCACTCTGCAGTGCGCTGTGAGGTCCGAAGCACTCTCCCATCCCGATCCGGGTTTTGGCCCATATCCCCAGGCCCACTCCGGGGACCGAGGACTCGCGCAGCTCCAGGTCACTGGGGATGGGAATGTCATCGGGAATGTAGACAGGCACCTCATAGGGCGAGCCTTCCTTGGGTGTGAAGGGGTCCTCGTTGTGGTGATGGTGGCGCCCATGGTGGCCGTGGTGATGGTGGTTGTTGGGGTGCGGTGACGAGGGTCCTACAGGGATGGGGGACATGATGCTGTCCTCTGTCTCCTCCTCGCCACTCTCGGCCCCTCCCGCCAGGAGGTGGGGCTCTGTCTCGTACATGCTGTCCACTGTTTCGCTGTCATCTGAGAGAGGTGAAGAGAACGAGAGTTAGTTCTGTAGCTTATATTCAACCTTTCTTTAACCACGCAAGTCAATTGTGAATCAGAGAGAAAGAGTGAGAAAGAGAGAGAAATTGCTACAAAGTACATATTACAAGCCTTCAGAGAGTGAGAGAAATATGCTTGACCTATTCTCTCCAACTCACTCCATGTTGTAAGACACAGTCTCAACAACAGGGCTTATGTACCAATATCACCAAAAGGCCAACTGTATTTTGTAGACAGGAACTTTATAGACAGAATCACCAATAGAACGTAACCATCTAGGCCCATTCTACTAACTGACTCACTCAACCCAAACAAGCAAAAGACGGAAAAGCTTAAAAGCCTTCAGCCCCAGTTAGGGCTGCCTGCCCACAGTATTCCTAGTGAGGACATTCCCCACCGTCAGAGGAAGCCCTGATGGGACATGATGTTCCATTCAGTCACAACCACCGCCATTTCCTACAGGGTCATCTTACAGATAATGGGGGGAGAAATGGCCCAGGTGTTGCCAGTCACTCGCCAGTTTAGATTAGTCACCTATGTTTGTCACTGTTCTGTGGCTGACATCATAATTGCGGCGTTTGGGATTCCACCGTCCAGAGTCAGTGACGAGCACAAAGCATTAGAGGGGCACAAGTCTAGCTAGACGCCACAAACCTCTCCACCGCAGAGTCACGGGCAGATCACTTGGAGATATACAGACACACACTTTGGAGCAGGAGTTGGAAAGATACGCCACTGAGTAAATGAAAATGATCAAAACAATTCAACGACGAAACACCTACAGTTATAGGTAGCAGATATCTTTCTGGTGCAAGTGTCATGCCGTAACAAAAAGTGGAAAATCTCAGAATTAAAACGCACGTCAATACCCAGGGGCAGCACTCAAATGTAACAAACCCGTTGATTTTGTTGATACCAAACTCACAACACTTTATTGGTTGCCTGGACGACGGACGGAGCAGGCAGGCTCTAGCGTGGCAGCGTGGAGAGGAGTGAACAAGTCCTGGTGTCTTTTGCTAGAAGCACTAACTGCAGTTTGCTGTCCAAACACAGGCCGGGGAAATCAGTCTGAACTAGGCTCCGCAATTACTGCAGGAGTGTTTCCAATCAGCCGGCTCCCTCCTCCTCACGACCGGCCCTGCCAACAACATAACACCGCTTCAGGACTAACGGAGGCTGGCCTGGCGCTCGCATCCACGGCCGTTGAACTCTTAAACCAAGTTGAAAACATAAAGACGGGAGTTTTAGCCAGTTGAACTCGCTTACTTATACTTATTGTTTTATTTATTTGTTTGCTTGTCAGGGACCGTGTACAACATGCTATTGCACCAGATTTAGCTAGATAGATCATTTCAATCTGTAGTTTCTGGGCAGAAAACAATCCACATCAATATTTTATCATAATGACACAACATAACACATTAAATACCAAAATATAAAAAAAGTTAAAATATACGATCGACAATATAAAGACAATATTACATTGGAGTTTAAATGTCCCTTGGTCCTACAGTATCTAACATCTTAAGAGTCACTGTTGAGTGAGGATACTCGACAAACTAGTATGATCCAGTTTAGAGCCTAATGGCCTAATCAACTCAACGGTTGCACACGTTTCAGATCGCAAGCATTTCTCTCCACCTGAGATAACATCTGCAAATATGTGTACGCGACCAATAATCTTTGATTTAACGTGAATTTGAAACATCAAGAGCTGTTCATGATGACCATTACCGCATTTACCGTATGAACAGAAAGTCTCCGAAGTTAGACATTGGAATGAGGAATTTGAGGAGAATTGAATATCGTATAATTGACAGCAAGGAGTATCTGAAATCAATTATCTGCTTTCGCTCCAATAAACGCTTGGGTTTTGGCTCGTAAAATTGAGAGAAAAAAATAATTGCTGAATGAACGGATATGTAAGTCTAGAATGTAAACGTGAACTATGAAAGCACTGTGACAGGCTCCCAGCGACTGGCGAGAGAGAGTCCTGACAGATCTGGGAAACTTGTCATATAAAATCTGGGCAGTAAAACGAAGGCATTTATGACCAATTTTGCGTCATCCAGTGGATTTTTCTTCTTTTCTTTTTTTTCTCGGGAAAATAAACGTTTTACCCATTTTCTTTAATGATCAGGGTTTCATAGGGGCCCAGACCAGGCGGGCAATTAAGCGAAGGGAAACATGTACGCCAGCAGTAGCTTCCACTTTTCACAGATCAATTAAACTTTTATAACCGCGGCCTATCTGGTGCTGTTTTCAAGAATCAAAAGTGTTTTTGAACCACTAAAAAAAAAAAAATCTCTCTCCTTTTTGCTGGCACCCGACCCATCTAGCGCAATTTGAACAACCGAAGAGAGGGTTGGAAAATCTATTAAATACTGTTAGACTTTAAGAGCCTCGAAGCAGAAACACACAGATCACTACCTCGAAATTGAGCAGCGAGAAGGGTGGTGGGGGGGGGGGGGGGGGGGTAACGTCCCTAATTTTAATGAACAAAACATTATTTGTGTAAGACAGAAACCACTGGAGCGGAGCGCCAAGCGAAAACACAATGTGATTTAAAGGAGACTTGTGGCCAGAAGTTAAGATCCTCCGAGCTCAGTTCCCTTATTCATAAAAATTCACCTAGGAAAAAAAAAGGGAAAGTTAAAATTAATCACCACAGAAGAAAAAAAAATCCTCTTCCCTCCTTTTTTCCCTGTGACATTCTAGTCGATGGCTTGGCCATGTTCGACCATGAAATTCACTACAAATAAAGAGAAAAGAAAAGGAGAGGGGGAGAAAAGTAAGCAGGAACATAATGAAAGGGGCCAGGAAGAGGAGGAGGAAAGTTAAAAAGTGACGTGAGACGGCTGAGCCAAGACGTTTTTACTTGCGTGCTTGGCTTTGGTCTCTGAAGAGGAGTGAGATGTTAGCACTGTCTCCCGGAGGGCTGCTTAAAAAACCTCCGCCAGATAGTGCCTTCCTTTCTCCCTCCACCATGTTGTTCTTTCTCTCCCCGTCTCTCTTTTCACGGGGAACTATTTATCCTGATTACATCAGGGGTCAATCATTAATTCGCACCTTGGGGGTCCTGGCATTGGCTGGGCCCACAATGGGCCGCTTGTTTGGTCCATGTTATTCCACTGGAAACTACCGTGCGTCCAGAGAACCTGGCGACATGAAGGCATCAGATTTATTTGATAAATTGTAAATGCACTCTTTTAAACACCCCTGTTATTGCTAGCCGTGCTGGAAAACAAAGAGACATTGGGTGTACACACACACACACACACACGGGGACTCCCCCCCCCCCCCCCCCCCCCCCCCCCCCCAAGACGGGTCGTTCTCTCTACACACAAACCAGAACAAGGGGTCAGACTACATCTGAGCTTTAAGATGAGCTGACTTGTCCTAGGCCGTCATTGAAAATAAGAATTTGTAAGATTGAAGGTTACACTTCCTGCTTTGATGTCCTGGCATGGGTACAATTAAAATGGCTGCCGGTCCACCAATTATCCCATCATTGACTTGAATGGAGATGTCCTTTCTATTCGTTTCTATTTCATTTAATTTCTATTCTCATTTCTATGGGCTACAGGTATCGTATATTAGGGAACGCCAAAGGAAAATATTAAAATGTTATCAAACAATGCAATTCTTAAAATAAAAACCTGACTAAGCAGTGATGACCGTTGCCAGGTGTTCAATGTTACCATGGTAACATTGACGAGTAAAGTGTGATCAAAAGGCCGTTAAAGCGAAAATCTGAAAATCACGGTGTACTACAACAGGCCAACTGTTCTAGGCTCTGTTTATTCAGCCCCACTAAAGAGTTAGACGTGGAGAGATAGAGATCTGCAGCAATTTTCTGCAGTCTGCATCCACTCACGTAAACACATGTTCCTTGTGGCACACGGACTTGACTCGGTGATGCCATCTCGTTTTAGTGGAGCAGCTTTGGCACTGGCTGACTTAACTGTGTGGTAGAATGCACTCTTCTTTGTGTGCGTGCGTGCGTGTGTGCGTGCGTGCGTGTGTGTGTGTGTGTGCGTGCTTGTGTGTAGCATGAAGACTAGTACGGTCAAGTCAAGCCGTACTTTTGTGACATTCAGCTTCCTTTAAATCAAATATGCAGTGCGAAAAATCTCTGCAGCATGTGTACAATAGCATTCAAATCAAAGCGATTGTTTTGTTTCGTTTCACCCCGTTGGGAACACAATTGCATCACCTCAAATGCGTACAATGTTATTTGCAGCACGGTGCTGGTTCGATTGAATTCTGGATTGCTTCTGGATCAGCTCAGTTGGGCCTGAACTGCAATGAAGGGCCAAATGTATGGTTAACTCTACCCTCTCAAATTCAGTAAGAAAATCCTAAATACATAAATGTGCATTGGACTACAACTGTATGACTACGATAATAAAAAATTAGTGGAATTGGGTGGCTGTTGCTCAGTGATCGGGCCCTACCGGTCCAGTGCACACAGAGACTATATCATTGTCTCAGAGTAAGTCAATATTTCAATTCCGAGGTCCGTTCCTGATGAAAAGCAAGTATCAAGGGAAAACTGCACAAATATGCAATATTTCCCCCGCCCCAAATATGGGGAGAAAAAGTTTCTCTGGTGGTGGGGGTTTGGGTGGGGGTGTGGAACCATGACAGATATGAAAAATGACCAGGCGGCCCTGTTGCTTAACAAACGTATAAACATTTGATGTGTGTGTGTGTGGGGGGGGGGGCGCCTAATCTGGTGCTCGCCACCCCACCTCCCCAATAACCCACAGAATATCGCTCCACTTAGCAGAGTTATTGGTATCGTTAGGGCCACAAACGAGAAACTCTTACCTGTTCCTCTTTAATCAGGCCCTTTGATGATTGGTTCTGTCTTAACAAAGAGCCTTAAATCGGGCCAGATTTTTATGGGAGGAAAAAAGAGAGGCAGCAATAAAAAAAGAGGGCAGAGAAAGAGAGAGAGAGAGAGGGAGAGAGACAGACAAAGAGAGAGAGAGAGAGAGAGGGAGAAAGAGCGAGCGGGCAGAGAGAGAGAAAGAGAGGGAGAAAGAGCGAGCGGGCAGAGAGAGAGAGAGAGAGGGAGAAAGAGCGAGCGGGCAGAGAGAGAGAGAGGGAGAAAGAGAAACGGGAGAAGGAGAGAGAGAGGGTGGAGAAGGTGGGGGAGAAAGGGATGAAACTATGTGTGCGCTTTTCCATGGCGGTGGGTTTTTCATGATGACGTACGGTAGGACGGTAGTGAAAGAGAGAGAAAGGGTTGGTGGGAGGAGAGGAGGGGGGAGCTGCACAGGGGACGGTCAACTACAATACTGGCTAGCCTCTCCAGAAACACACACTGTTTCCCCTTGTAAAAGCAACGGGGAACATTTCCAAGTAACACTTAAAGTAGCAATATTGCTTCTCCAGAGCGGGGGCGGGTGCCCGCCCACAGGGGCCTAGGGGTGAGATTTCAGCCCCCCCCCCAAAAAAAAGAAAGGCCTGGGTTACTTCTGGTGCCTGAAACAAGAAAAGAAACTTCCACTAACTCGGGGCTCTTAAAGCATGACTTGCTGTGGATCCCTCAGAGATCTGACACACACACACACACACACACACACACGGACACAGCACACATACACATACAGCTCTTTTAGAGAAGCCGCAGCCTGTTTGATAGATGTATGTGTGGGTCCCATCGGAGCCAGCAGGGCTATACTTCAGGATGTGTGTGTGTGTGTGTGTGTGTGTGTTTCATCTTTACTCAACAGGTTTGGACATGCAGTGGTGAGTATTAAGAGACTTGACCTTGACAACAGGAGTGAGTGTACAATAAATGAATGAGAAGCTTTGCATTTTAAGCGTAAAAACCTACAGGATTCTTCACTGATCGCATTTCTTTCTGCATTCCGAATGGGGAAGGAATCTGTGTGTGCAAGTTGCTCTGATTGGGCTGATATATTGATGTGTTCTTTGTGTTGAGCAGCTGAGAGCTACTACTGCCTGGCCGAGTGAGACAGAACCTCTACAAGCCTCCAGCTAAATGGAAGAGAGCTCCACCTCCTGCAGTGGAGAGCAGGTGTGTGCGTGCGTGTGTGTGTTTAGTGTGTATGTTGCGTTTGTGTGTATAACGTTTAGTTTGTGTGTGGTTGTGTGTGTGTGTGCAGGCTTCGTTTAGTGTGTGCATAACGTTTTGTGTGTGTGTGTGTGTGAGTGCGCGCGTGGTTTAGCGTGTATAACGTTTAGTGTGTGCATAACGTTTTGTGTGTGTGTGAGTGCACGCGTGGTTTAGCGTGTATAACGTTTAGTGTGTGTGTGTGTGTGTGTGTGTGTGTGTGTGTGTGAGTTTGCGCGTGGTTTAGCGTGTATAACGTTTAGTGTGTGTATGTGTGAGTCCCCTGCTGTCAGCCACTATATTGGCCCTGTGGTCAGAGGAGCTCCCCAGGGGCTCCCAGCCTGGCCTGGCAAGACATTTATTAACAGACCAGATTAATAGCACTGGGAAAAGACATTTTCACAAACATGATAAATATTAATAATAATCAATAGCAAGTTACATTTGCCAAATTGAGTTGCAACCATCACCCAGGGGGAGGGAGAGAGAGGGGGAGGGAGAGAGAGGGGGAGGGAGGAGGAAGGGAAAGCGTACAATCCATTCATACAGCCAAAGGGAGAGAGAGGGGACGGCAAGGAGGGATCCATCAGAAGTTAATATGGACCAGCAGAACGCTGGTTAATGACTGGAGATGGTAGTGCATCACACACACACACTCTACATCGTTTCTGCTGTTAGGATGCACATTCAGCCTTTCCCCAGGTAGAGGATGTAAAAATAGTATATGAACAGAATAATAGAAACATTAAATAATAGAACGACCATGGAAGCATGCTTGATTGGGACAATACATATGTGTGTTGGCTGTGCCGATTCACCAGACATATGCAATGCACACTGGTTATTTCCTCCGGTGAATAGATCATTAAAGAACTCTAGACTGGGGGACTAAATGGTTTACTTTACGACGTACACAAAAAAATAAAAAATGTGTAAGTATTAATTCAAGTGATGTCAGCATCGGGGAGACGCGTTCGCAATTATCAACACGTTGCTCATGGCACAACACCAGGAACGTGTTTTGTGGTGTGAGCGCCTTTCCTTCCTCTTTCCTTCAGTCATCCCCTCTCCCTCCATCTCCCCTCCCATCCCTTCCATCCATCTCTCTCTCTCTCTCTGTCTCTCTGCATGTACTTACACAGCC